>NC_056733.1:899770484-900020484 GCF_019279795.1 Protopterus annectens
GTCATCTTCAGTGATGTGTGTGCTGTTTTATTGTTTTTATTGAGGGGCATGCCTGTACATACATTAGCAAGCATAATTAGGAGCTAGTTAGACTATGAATATTTAAAGAATATGTTTTATCTTGGAAGGAGGTGTGGACTGCTTTCTTTCTAATGTAACATGGGCAAAATGTCTAACCCCAAATCCAGTTCCCATTTTTTAGTAACAGACACATGTAAATCAGGTACTACTATATGGCAATAGATATACAAAATAGGTTAGAGTACATAAAATATAGATAATTGGGTCTTTGTTTTTGTCTTTGAGCCATGAGGCCTAGTTCAGTAAGCTTTTACAAATGTTTAACTTTTTAGCATGCCCTTTCTTTTGAATGTTTATGTTTCTCTGGTAGCTGGTCTGTTTTTTCAATCATTAGCTGGTTGCCATTACTTTAATGTTACAGTAAATTAATTAACAACTATCTCCTGCTTTAAAAGCAACCCACCTTTCACTGACTTTATAAGATAATTACAAAACTATCTATAATTTAAATGCCTTTAAACTAGTATATTTCAGATAATGGTTTATAACTTAGACCTCAGTGAACGGGAGATAAATGATACTCTGATTTTGCTGCTTAGAACAATAAACATTTGAGCAAACTGAGCAGCATACCCTTGCCTTAAGAAGCACTTTTTGTACTTTGTAAGGCCATTTCTATTTCAGTTCTAGTCAAGGTTCAAAGCAGTTAAACAATTTAAGGCTATGATAAGGCCTGATATCATCTCTCCTGTACTACAGAATTCAGCTCACCATGACTTATCCATTTTTTCAGTATTCTACTGATCATGCCTTCACCTATGGATGGTACACAGCTTATCATGTGGGCTGCAAAACCCAGGTGTAGCTACTGTGATGTCATGGTCTTGTATACAAACATGGATAGATAATGCTCTGCTACCTTATGAGTAAGATGCACTGTGCACATCTGTTAATCAGTGCAGAGGACTAAAGCTATGATTTGTTAGTGAGCTAATTTCTTTGCCAAGAGTACAGGGTTTGAACCTTTCAGCTTTCATTTGCCTACTGTATGGCACTGAGCAAGTCACTTAATCAGACAGTGCTTTGGGTTCATTGGAAATTTGGGCCATGCTCCTTAATGGTCTCTTGGACTGCATACCTAGTAACTACTTATGAAGGGTGCGCTTCATCTCACACCCATTTTACATGCAGCCGTAGGAATAACTCGGGACAACTACATGACTGTACCACAGCTTGCTATCTGCAGTGCTTGTACACTGCTTAGTTCCAATGAATTGTATATTACAGACTATCTAGCACAGCAGGGGATGTCTGTTATAACTGACTTGTAACTTGTGACTTAAACTTTGTGTTACTGAGCCTCACTGATAATTTAGGTTCCTTTACATAAGGAGTTAAAAATCTCACTAAGGGTCAGACTGAATATGTATATGTAGATAAACACACCCACACATGCATATATATATATATATATATATATATATATATATATATATATATATATATAGTTTCATAGTTTCATAGTATAGTACTAGGCTATCTGCCCTGGGGCATTTGTAAGCCTAGCCATAGTGATGTGGCTTTTGTCACCCCATGAAATGGTACAAAAATGTACAGAATAAATCAAGAATACTGTGCCTCTGTCTAGTAGTGACACAGTGAAGGTCCCCTATATAATAGAATTAGTTTACTGTGCCCCTGTCTAGCAGTGACACAGATGTGACCCCTGGGGTAAACTTACGATCTCCCATCCACTCATCAAGATTTCTCTTGAAGAGAGTCAGTGAGGGGCTCTGCCTAATACGAACTGGGATCCTGTTCCAAAGCATGGGAAGCCTTTGGGTTATGAATCTATCCCTCCAGCATGTCCTATTCATACTTGTGCCAAGGTTTAAGTCTTTAGCTCTCGTGGTCCTGATGGATTTGGATTTTTTGAGGTGGAGCATGTCCATCAGATCCTGGTTGGACATGGCCTTGTACGTCAGGCAGAGATCACCTCTGAGCAGGCGGTATGCTACTGAATAGAGCTGAAGTTTCTTTAGTCTGACAGAATAAGACATATGTTGGAGACCCTTGATCCTTTTGGTGAGGTACTTTTGTGGTCTCTCCAGCTGTTGCAAGTGCCGGGTGAGGTACATACCAAATGGGGCATTGTACTCAATCATGGGTCTGATGAGGGAGGAATATAGGGGTACAATGACATCCTTAGATCTGGATGTGAAACCCTTCATGATGAGGTGTGCAAGGTAGAATGTTTTTCTAACCACTTTGGCAGCGTGGGTGTCAAATGAGAGGTCGCTGTGTACTTGGGTCCCTAGGTCTCTGATTACTTTTTCTGTACTCAGTGGGTTGCTGTCTATGTGATAATTTGTGGGTACTTTGTTTTTTCCAAAAGGGATGACTATACATTTTTTGGCATTTAGTTTAAGGCCGTGACTACGGCACCAGTTGTCCGTTTCAGTGAGGTCTTTTTGTAGGATGTGTGTATCTGCTGGTGTTTCGACTATGGCGCCTAGTTTGCAGTCATCTGCGAACTTTGTCAGCCACAGCCCTTCCATGTTTGCTTTAACATCTGAGAAATAAATGCCGAACAAGAGGGGTCCCAGGACAGATCCCTGTGGGACACCACTTGTGACTGGCTTTGAGTATGACATTGCTCCAGCGATTTTAACTTTATGGGTTCTGTCCTTTAGCCAGTTTGCAACCCATCTAGTGACATAAGGGTTTACTTTTAAGCTGTTCAGCTTATCTATGATGCCCGAGTGTGGTATTGTGTCGAAGGCCTTAGCCAAGTCCAGGTATGCTGTATGGACTGCTTTGCCCTCATCAATGGCTCTAGTGACTGTTTCAAAAAAGTCAACCAGGTTTAAAAGGCAGGATCTGCCCTTTACAAAGCCGAACTGGGTGGGGTCAAGCATCTGTAGGTTCCCTATGTCTCCGTTTATGAGTTCCATAATGATTCTTTCCATAGCTTTGCAGACCAGGCTAGTCAAGCTTATGGGGCAGTAGTTTCCAGGGTCTGTAGAGGCACCCCCCCTTGTGGAGTGGGACCACTGTTGCTGTACGCCAGTGTTCAGGTACATATCCCGAAGTAAGGCTAAGGTTAAATAGCATTTTTATGTGTGGGTTTAGCTCCTCTTGGAGTTCACGTAACACGCACCCCGGGATACCGTCAGGTCCCATTGATGCTGTGTTTTTTGCTTTGTTTAGGGCGGCTCTCACTTGGACATATACTTATAGGCAGTATAGACTTATATATGTACTTATAGCAGTATAAACTTATATATATACTTATAGTCAGTAAAGACTTGTGTGTGTATATATATATATATATATATATATATATATATATATATATATATATATGTATATATATATATGCATATATATATATATATATATATATATGTAAACAGATATATTCTTCTTAACTTTTTACCACAGTAAATTCTCCCCAGGAATGTTCAGTAACTCATTGAATACAAACTCAGTGTTCACAGTGTACATGCATATGACAAAGCCTTCATATAATCTTTAATAACATTACATTTCTTAAACTTTTAAAAATGTATTTTTTTTATAAATAATCATTGCAGTTATCTTCTGTATTATTTCCTTTAATGTGTCAGTGTTATTGTCTACAGTCTCCAAATATATAATTTAGATATTTCTGCTCTAACCTTCTCACAGACTAGCAGATAAGCAAACATTTTCTGTACTCCTTGAATTAGCATATCTTCATAAATGTCTCAGTAGTTTGCAAGAAAATATATTACACAGAGAGGTAATCTTCTTTTTGTGGGGGGGGGAGGTTGTACTTTGCATATTTTAACACTGCAACATAGTTAATCACCAATATACTGACAAAGCAATTAATGTCAAAATACACACACACACACATATATATATATATACATATATATATATATATATATATATATATATATATATATATATATATATATATATATATATATATATATATATATATATATATATATATATATATATATATATATATATATATATATATATATATATATATATATATATATATATATTTATATATATATATATATATATATTATATATAAAATTAAAAATTAGAACTAAAGTATGATTTCCAAGGTCTGAGGTTTAATCCTTGTCTCTGAAAGTGGACTAGGTAGAATTTGTATGTTATTTCTGTGTCAGATTGATATCCATTTGAAATTTTGGGACCTGACACAGAGATGAATAGCTGAAAATCTGGACTCGTGTTTTAAGTCCAGGATGGATGTTTCCTATAATATTCCTTTTTCTCTGTAATATAGCGATCTCAGAGTTGGTATCTATATGTATATGTATATATATATATATATATATATATATATATATATATATATATATATATGGTTTACTATGACAATGTTGAAAAAGCCTCGTTCGACTGGCACATGGACAAAAGGCAGTTTCTCAGGTAGGCAGAATGTCATCCCAAAATTGATTGACTTACACTACAGCGAATGGGTAGTGTAGATCGATCATTTTGGTTCGACATTTTGCAGGGAGGTCACGCTTCAGTGAGGAACAGGGAATTAGCCCATTTCCTTACTGTAGTGCGATCTTGGAGTTGGTATATTTAATGTGCAGGGGATGTAGTAGAAGTAACATACCGTTGACTGTAGAGTTCAATAGTACATTAATGTGCATGTGGGTCTCTTTGAGATAATCAGTTGGAGAACAAAATGAAAGAGTTTTGGTATAATACTTTCTGGATTAGGCAGGCCAGGCTGACTGTGCAGCTTTTACTTATGGAAAGTCATTTTGCTTTAATTAGGGCTGAACAGTGGTGATTGCTTTAGGAGGTGAGGTATAGTGATGAATTCACATATTTTATTCAATAAGATTTGCAAAGCTGAGTGTATTTTTCTTAGAGGTTTGGCAAATAATTGGAAGAGCCATATTCAAACTGTGGCTGGAGAACATCTTTTCTGATTGCTAGTCTACATTCTGGTGGTTGGATATGTGATTTTTTGAGGCCAGACAAGTAAATCTTTTACTTTAGATTTAGTATTGTGATGTGAACTTGAACATTCAGGGATTGTTCCAGGCAGATGCCAAGATATTTGAAGTATGGTGAGGTTTCTAAGGAATCTTTGAAGTTATGACTTCTTGTTCAACTTTGTGGAACTACGGAGAGAATTGAGGCCATATTCCAAAAGACTTGCTGTCAGTGTAAGTGACTTATTTCTTATGGCCTATCCATAAACAGGCTAGTCAGATTTCAAAGCACCGACTGTCAGCCTGCTCTCTGTGTAACTGGTCACGTACAGTGAGATCAAGTCTTCTGGAATTGGGCCCTTTGTCTTTTGCTGAAGATGATGATTTTATTTTTTTCTTCCTCTTCATAGTTGTCCATCAGCTGCCAGCAGTTACTATCCTCATTCACCGGATCTGCCTGATGTGCCTCAGCCTGCTCCAGGCTCAACCTGACCCATATTCTGGGCTGGAATGGAGACTAAAGGCACTGGTGGCATGGGACTCTGCAGCTGGGGAGTGCACCATAATTCCCTACTACCCAGTGTCAGCATTGTGATCCCTGCAATTACTGTCTCTGGGTTGTTCATGAATACTTCTTCACATGTGCAACATCCTCACCAAGAGGTACACCTTATGCAGCATGGAGCTCACCAGGGTCTTGATGCTGCTATTGCAGCACTCCCAGGCACCCCCCCCCAGTGGGTTAGCCAGCATCAGCTGTTCTCTGTCCCTTCCTCCTCAGTCTTGTCCTTTCAGCACCAATGCTACTAGTCAAGCATGAGTCATCACCTGGGGGACAGTCAGGGTTTATCCTTTTGCACCATGCTGCCAGATTACACTTTTTTAGTACTCAGTATGAGGTTACTGTATAAGATCCAACATGATAGTGCATTTACATTTTTTTTCAATATATTTTTTGGTGATGGAACAAGAGAGATGGGATCAGTAGATTAGCATATTGCCTGTTTACACAAGGGTTAAGGTTTGAGATAAGTGAGCTACAAGGGAATTAATGAATAGTATGGGTAAGAGAACAGATCATTGGGGTACTCCTACTACAAGAAGGGCATACAGAGAGAGAAACTGAGTTTCCTGCTTGTACTTTTAAATGCCTATCTGTAAGGAAACTCTGGGAACAATATTTTATCAGAGCAAAGGCTTTTGTGAGACCTATAAAGACTGCACTGCACTGTTAAGTGGCCTTTCTCCATGCTCCTTACATAATTGATTATTGTGTAAAGAGTACCCATGGTGTGTCTACCTGACCAAAATCCATGTTACTGTGGGGAGAGTATGCTGTAATTTTTGATGTAGTCTGTAAGCTGAGCAAAGATAATTTTTTTTCCGTGATATTTTCTGGGATTGGAAGTATAGAGGATGGTGAGATGGGATCGATATTACGAAGCCAAACGATAAAAAGAGCGAACGCTCTTTTACCGTACACTTAAAGTCAAAAGCACTGAATGCTGAACAGATGGAACAGTGATTTTTTTTTTTCCCAGGGAAAAAAATCGCTGGGCCATTTCGGGACTTTGCCATTTCCTCCACTCTGGTGCTATCTCGGAGTTGGTATATTTAAGTAGGGGAGTGTGGGGGGCACAACCCCCCACTTTATTTTGTGTTTGTATTTGTTTTTTTTTTTGCGGAGCAGAGATTTTTTTCCCTGGGAAAAAAAAACACTGTTCCGTGTGTTCGACATTTACTCCTTTCAATTTTTAGTGTTCGATAAAAGAGCGTTCACTCTTTTTATCATTCGATGTCGTGATATAGACCCGGTGTGATGTATTATATCTTTTAGGTTAGGGATTATTGGCAGTGATTTAACAATGGCTGTTTTCCATATGGTGTGAATATTGCTGTTTGTGATGCATAGGTTGTATAGGTGGAGGAATGGAGGTGTAAAGTCTTCTATACAGAGAATGATGAACCAAGGAAGTAAGTTATCAGAACCAAGAGAGGCAGCTGAAAGTATCTGATCACTAGCTTTTACAACATCCTTGGTGGCGATTTTTTTAAAGTAAAACAGTGTAGTAAGGTGGGAAGGGTGAGGGGTAAGGGGGAGTTGGGGTACATTGTTGGAGAATTTGGAGGGTGTAGGGGAGGGAGGAGAATTCTTTTAGGAAATTGTGTGCTAGCAGTGGACTTCATAGCATGGTATGGGTGTTTGATTTTTGTTGTGAGCATTCTATAATTCTATTGATGAGGTTTCCAGAACTGTTTTGGTTTCTTTATGAGTGTGTGTTGTTGATGCTGCAGGAAGTCAGCTTTATGCTTTTGACTGGCATGTTTAGCTAGATCTCTAAACTATATGAATTGCTGGTGTGTGTGTGTGTGTGTGTGTGTGTGTGTGTGTGTGTGTGTGTGTGTGTGTGTGTGTGTGTGTGTGTGTGTGTGTTTGAGGATGCATCTTTTTTCCCGGAGGACCACTTTAGCCCTGATTTTGTACAGAGATGTAAATTATAGGGACAGTCATTTGTTTTGAATTATCTTCAAGGAGTCTGGTAACTTTTTTTGTCTTTTTAGTTGCAGCTCACTGTTGAGTGATATGGCTACAGTCTCTGGGTTGCTTTCTGATGGGATGGATCATCAGTAGGTATCTTTAGGTCACTTAGTAATGATAAAATGTTGTTGTGAAATTTGGGCCTGAAGGTCATTACTTTATGTGGAGTAATTAGTTTGCCTACAGTTAAACAGAATGTAATGGGGCAATGGCCAGTAAACAAGGCTGGAAGCACGCTAATATTGTTGAGTTTGTTTGTGATTTTTATAATAAAAAGGTCAAGGAGGGAGTGGTTATCTGACATTACATTTTTCCAGTTAATTATTTAATCCTCAGACTGAGTCCACTGGCAGAGAGCAATTGACTTATCTCTTGGTTTGAAGTCTTCAGTTAGTACAACTATGCCTTTGGTTGACCTAGCTGACTACAGGCATTATCATAAAAGGTTTTGAATTTGGTAGGGCTTTTGAGAGGGGGTGGTAGGCAGGTTGTTGGTAGGGGGTGATAGACAGGGATGAGTATCAGAGGAGTGGATCTTCTGCTGTGTATTCTACTGCTGGCCATTTGGGGTTGTGGTCTTTGCTGGAGTTGTTTTCACCTAGCAGGTTCACTTGTAGGCTGCTTTTAACTAGAATTAGTGATCCTCCCATCTATTTTGGATCCAGATTGAGGGTTGTGAAGGTAAGATTTGGAAGGTTAGCAGCAGCTAAAGTCAGGGGTGGATATCTTGACCCATTCTGTTACAATGAGCATGTCCAGGTTTGTGGTGTTGCGAAAGCCCGCTGTTTGTTCCAATTTATTGATTATACTTCCAGCACTGAGTAAGGTAATGGATAGGCTTGTGTAGTTTGGCTGGAGATTTAGTGATTGTAATGATGTGGAGGGCAGAGGAGCACTTGGGATGGGTTCAGTGTAGCTACATAGTAGAAGAACAATAGTAGAGTAAGTCTATACTTGAATGGTGAGGCTGACAAGATGACAAATACCTGTTTAAAGCTATATGATCACCTATGTGTAATGCTTACCTGATCAAACCTAGAAAAACTATGAATGCAGATTGATAGTTGTGATGACTGGTTAAGGCAACTGAAACACTCCTTTTTGATTGTAATGACCTAGAAAGTGTACTAATATAACACAGTCACATTGTATCATTGCAAAACACAACAACATATGTAATCTGAACAGTTATATTCAGATCCAGAGTTTTTACCCCCTTTTAATTTTGCCATTATCTGTGTACAGATTTTAATTATGCATGCCTAGAAAACCCTATATTTTATTGCAATGAGTGTCACACTAACTTATGGCCAAGCTGATAATATCTGAAAAATGGTAAATGCTTATATCATTACCTGTGTACAGAATTCGGCTAACCATGCCTGGGAACACCATCAGGAACATGGGGAGGAGCTTGAGGTAGCCACACAAGATGCAGCCTGCCTTTACGTGAGACATGCTTTTGGCAGACAGGCAGCGCTGAACGATAACCTAGTAGAAGAGAAAAATTACATCAGTTGGAAAATCTGTTGTATTGAAATCTCTTATTTCTTTAAACTGTGAAATTTTGCCTTCTCCCAAAATATGTTCTTGTTTTATATGATGGTAACACCCACCTTTTGTAACCACCCCCACCTCAGTGACTGTTCACAAGCTGTGCCTCCTGTAGTCAGGCTTAGATCTGCCCATCTAAATTCTAGCCTCATGACCTGATGGAATTTTATTGTTCTGATATTCTTCTGGTCTCATTGTCATTCTGAAAAAAAAAGCACCACATACCCCTTGCCTAATGAATGCCTGTTCTTACTTGGTCTTACTGTCACTTTACACATAATTTGATTTTGTGCTGTCAGGTGTTTTATTTATATATTAATTTATTATCAGTCTAAGTAATCTAATCTTAGGGGGCCCTTTTTAGTTACACACTAGGTTCTTATAATGAGCAGACGCAGTGATGCTTTCATAGAGTGAACAGCTATATTTTATAGTTATAAAAACAGGCAACATTGTATCAAGCTTATGGGCCAAAATTTGGTGAAGTATGTAGGCTTCTGAGGCATTTGCAAGTTAATTGTTTTCACAGACAAGGTTTTAGCTAATCTGTGAAAGACTGAAGATCAGGTGAGATTCTTATAGAGGACATGTTCTGTATTCGTCCTGAAAACACACCTATAAGTAAAATATTAATAAGCTCACAGAGACTGGAGCTGTTGTGTGGCACTTCTACTTTACAAATGATAAACTTAGATGGTACATGTATAAACCACTATAGACGTATAGAAATGCAGATTTGCCTAAGTATATATATATATATATATATATATATATATATATATATATATATTTTTTTTTTTTGTGTGTGTGTGTGTGTGAGCAGAGGCAATCACTTGATACAGGTTCCTCATGACTTTTCAGATACATGTATCACTTAACTGAGGTTGCTAACATCGTCACTATATTTAATTTCCATTTAGTTATAATGTTCGTAATATAAATAATATCTCATTCTTCCAGAATTCTCTCATACTTTACTGCTACCTTACTCAGCAGTACTTGTCTGCTGACAGAATCACTTTTTTTGTTTATTTTTATAACATTTGTTGCTGTTTTATTTATTTACATACACTTAACCCCCAACTGAATGTAGCATTTAATAGAAAATTCTTTAGGTTCTCAGGACAGCGTTTGAAACAATGACCCTTTGTGGAGATGCGAGCATGTACGTCATTACATGGACCACCTGTGCATATGCATGCTCCTTCACATGTGTCAACAGTGGCTATCATCACTAGCTTGTGCGGTCATGCCAATGTCCTCCTTGCACCACTACCCTGCATCCTGACATGCAAACAACCTTTATGTCTTTAGATCAGAGACCCCAAGGTCAAGAGAAGTCCTGAGCTGTCTGTTGATGACCATTTAGAATTGGTAGTGAGTTGGGTCAGATTGCTAGGTGGGTGGCTGTGAAACCCAAACTTCTAGTAAGGCTATCCTGGGAACACCTTTCTGATGCTATTGTACTAGGTAGAGTATGTTAAATACTTGGGAAATTTGTGAAAGTTAAGTCTGATTGGAGCCTCTTAAAGCTTCAATAATTAGGTGCTGAAAAGGAATTGTGGGCAAAAAGTAGTCAGTGATTGTAATGATGGTAACCCTAGGGTCTGCTGGTCGTCACCAGTGAAGAGGGAATCTGTAAGTTAAGTAAAGAGGGCTTCAAAGCTATTCTAGAAGGGGAGGTACTGAAAAGCCTGAATGATCACAGCCGAGGCAATCAAAGTAAAGGGCTGGGTATAGAACAGTGTTAGCAGAATCATGGAAAACAACTCTCAGACATCTTCAAGGACATTTTGGCATGCCATCTGCTGATTCAGAAGGGGCAAGCAAGACATTGCCCAAGGTGAATCAGGAGGGCATGCCTTCTTTTTCTGAGGCATTTCCTGAAGCAGTGGTAGAACTGGAGCCATTTTTGCAGACTAGGTCATTGTGGTAACTGAACAGGCAGTGGGAGTAGGTGACCTCCAGCTGAAAATACAAAAAATACTGAACAGTGTTTAGGTGTCATAGTTAATGGGCTTGTGCACGGTGACACTGTACATCTGGACTGGCAAGATGTGATAGTGGTGTCTGATTTCAACATGGGGAGGGTGCATTTTAATTATAGAGATCACTTTCCTTGGCCTCCTCAGTAAAGTATATGCCAGGATGCTGGAAAGGAAACTGTATCCTATAGTCAAGTCTCTGATTCAGGATCAGCAACGTGTCTTCCATCTTGTTTGTGGAACGGAGGCTCAGTTCTCTTTCTTTGTACAGATATTTCAAGAGTCATAGGAATTTGCCACAACTGTCTACTGCTATTTTCTGGATTTGGAAAAGGCATACATCTATATTTACATCTATGTCTATATCTATATCTTATCCATACCTATATCATCTACATCTATATAGATCTATATTAATATCTATATGTTTGCCTGTGACTTTGTGACATGGAATATGTTGTAGGAAGTGTTACAACAGTATGAGGTCCCACAGCTGCTCAGGTGAATCATTTGATCCCCGTATTTGAAGAATGACAGTCGTGTACACATTTCTAACATTAATTTAAACATGTTCAAAAACGGAGAAAGATTCCACCAGAGGTATGTCTTATCTTCCCTCCTGTGTCTGAGTTTCATGAATGGAATATCAAAGTGTAGCTAATATCTGTAGAGTATCACAATTAGGGTTATTAGAGTTATATTTCTGTTGTTTGCAGACAATGCTGTTTGTTTATTCTCAAGCAACTGTGACCTCTGACAGGCAATGGGGTGGTTTACTGTAGAGCATGAAGCTACTGTGATAAAAATCAGTTCCTCTTGATCCAAAGTCTTGTCTCCATTTCTCAAAAAAGAAAGGATCACTCCCTGCTAGTGGAGAAAACAGCTGTCAAAGGTGTAGGAAGTTAAGTAGGTTTGGGTTTTGTTCATAAGTGAAGAACTGGAGCAATAGATGGGTATAGTGGTAGCTGTATGGCATGTGAAGAACCACACTGTGGTGGTGAAATGAGAACTGAAGACTGGAACAAAACTCCCAGATCACCGATCAGAATATCTTCCCATCATCACCCTGTGGTCATGTGACTTTTGAGTCATGACAGGATAAGAACACAAAATCAAGCAGCAGAACTAAGGTTCCTTGATAAGATATCCAGGTTTATTCTCTGTAACAGTGAGGCACTCAAAGATCTCAGGCGCAACTATTGAGCCTAGAGGTTGAGAAAAGTCAGTTAAGGTGGTCTGTATCTTATGAAGTTACCCCATGGGTGTTCCCTGTGAAAGGTATATCAGACCCCATGGGTGTTCCCTGTGAAAGGTATATCAGACACAGCTCACTGGAAAGAGGCTGTGGCTCACAGCCAATATCATAGCTAGGGTGGGGTGAAGAGGGTAGCTGCCCTTGGCACAAAATCTTAGGGGATGCAATAGGCGAATCCTGAATGCTCTTTTGTGCACTAATGGTAGTATTGCACTCTATAAGAGGCATAAACCTTAGCAACAGTTTGTTACATTTGTAGCAAGAAAATACCTTTTTTCCTAAACTTAAGCATTGTAGTGCTCCATGTGTGGTATTAACTATAGCAACTGCTTGCTACAAATGCAGCAAGCAGTTTGCTCCAGTTTAGAAGTGAAAAGAGATCGCTGATGGAGACAGATAACTCTGGCCTTCCCATTTCAGTTTGTTACCACCATGATGCCCTGCAGGACAAGCAGCATAAAAGATGGTGGATGGATGGATGAATGGATGGTAGGATGGATGGATGGATGGATGGATGGATGGATGGATGGATGGATGGATGGATGGATGGAAGACTGTAAGGACAGAAGAGGAAAGGAGATGTGAGAGAGAAGTGACAAATAATAATGTGAACAGTAAGTGGGGGAAAGCTTTTCTGCAATTAAGTTAAGCTATACTACAGGATGAAAATGGCATCCTCTATAGGCCCTGTACTATAAATATGAGGGGCAATGAGATTACCATGAATAAGATAAAAGAAACGGTCAAGAAAAATAGATGGTTATGAATGAAGACCTCAGTCTTCCTGATGGAGATTGGAATATTCCATGATCTAACTGAGCAGAAATGAAGATTTAGTGAGCTATTTAGCCTGGATGGTTTCAGCAAAAAGTATCAACTGTATAAGAAAGAAAGGTGGGGTCATTAATAAAGTTCTATGAAGAGAGGGGTGAGATGAAGTATCTACAAGTCAGAGCTTTACTAACTAATAGTAACCACGGAACAGTATGGTTCACAATGACCATGCTGAAAAAGATGGGTGAAATCACACACACACAGTTTGGTTTGGGACTATAGGTGAGGCATTTATGAAAAATATAGAGTCTATAAATAGGGGTTGGGGAAGGTAATGAGCGTGACGGAGTAGAAGAACCATGGAAAACCAAAAGGGGCAGTCTGTGTAGGGATGAAATAGGGGTTAGAAAGGGTAGCTAAGAGGAACAAAAAAAAAACAGAAAGTCATGGGATACAGGTTTTGAAGGAACAAGAAATAACCAAATTGAAAAGAACATGGATAGGCTGGAAATGTGTCAGCAAAGCAAAAGAAAATGTGACAAAATATTAGCAGCAGACAGTAAACCAGAGAATATACTCTTCAGATTTTCTTGGGGATAGGAAGAAGTTAGAAAGAGAGATTAGAGAACTAATGGGGGGGGGGGGGTAATGAACATGTGAACACTTACAAATGAATATTTTACATTGATTTTCAATAAAGAAGAAAAGAGGAAAGATTCCAGTCTGCAACTGTAAAACGGCAACAGAAGGAGAATGGATAGAGGAGAAAATAATGGTAGAGAAGGTTTATAAGGTAGTGAGGGGTCTAAAATGGCATACAGTACAGTACAGTACCAGATGGAATCCCACCAAGCACTCTAAAAGGAGCTTCTGCGATTTGGGAAAAACCTTTAAGAGTGCTCTTCAATAGATGTCTTGGCAAACAGATGGCTCTGGGGGACTAGATAGTCCATAAGGTGGGTCAATATTAAATCAGCGCATGCTTAAAAAAGCGAACGCTGATTTATCAACCCTCTTTAAGCGAAAGCTTAAAATCCCAAACACTCAGAACAGCAATTTTATATTTCCCAGGGAAAAAAATCGCTGTGCCAGAAAAACAAACAAACTTCAAAACAGTAAATAAAGTGGGGGGCTGTGCCCCCCCCCCTACTTAAATATACCAACTCAGAGATCGCACCACAGTGGAGGACATGGCAAAGTCCCAAAAATGGCCCAGTGATTTGTTTCCCTGGGAAAAAAATTGCTGTTCTGAGTGTTCGGGATTTTCAGCTTTAGGTTAAAGAGGGTCGCTAAATCAGCATTCACTTTTTTAAGCATTCGCTGATTTAACATAGACTCCATAAGGCTACAGGAATGAATAGGCCAAGAAACAACAGGCCATTAAGCCTGATTTTAATTGTCAACAAAATGATGAACACAACAGTGAAGTCAGTGTTTTTTTTTTTTCATTTCCTGAAACAGAATAGGTCTCGAAATGACATAGCATGGATCAATAAGTAGATCCTCTTTGACAAATGCAAACCGTTTCTGTGACTGGATCACCTCGGAGGTAGACAGGGGTTACCCCGTGGATGTGATTTATTTGACTTTCCCCAAAGCTGCTGATTCAGTGGTATACTGCAGAGTTTCTTGCAAAGATGAGACCAAAGTGGCAGCAAAACGTGTGGCTGGGAAAAGTCATTACTAGATAGCAAGGAACAGAAGGTAATAGTAATTGTAATAAGAAGCTTTCAGAGAATGACAAAGTGAGTGACAAGAGTCACTGCAGATGGGTTAGTCTGAACTCTATCCTTTTTCATTGTATCTGTCGTAGACTTTATGTAGGACATGGAAAACTGGATCAGTGTTCCTGTACATCACACCATGGTTGGGATGTGGTGCCAGATAAGGGGACAGGCATAAAGGGAGAGACAGTAAGAGACAGGAAACATAAGCTAAATATGACTACTTTCACTGCAACCTTTCCTGGCAGCAAAAGGGTAGAATACACAACTGGGGTCACACTTCAAAACCCCCAAACAGGAAAGAACAGGGAGTTATAAATAAAGAAAATCTAAATTTTTAGATACAGAGTAATGTCCTAGGAGTATATTTAGTGGTCATTCTGCAAACTGCAGTGTAATAATGCTCCTTTATCAAGTAACTCATCCTGAAAATTGTTTACAGTTCTATAGACCTTACAAAAAAAAGGAAACAGCAGCACTGGAAAGGGTAGAGAGGATGGCACAGAGAACACAGGTTACTCTGCATATGAGACAGCTCCTACGGCATCTATGATGGCACAGAGAACACAGGTTACTCTGCATATGAGACAGCTCCTACGGCATCTATGATGGCACAGAGAACACAGGTTACTCTGCATATGAGACAGCTCCTACGGCATCTATGATGGCACAGAGAACACAGGTTACTCTGCATATGAGACAGCTCCTACGGCATCTATGATGGCACAGAGAGCACAGGTTACTCTGCATATGAGACAGCTCCTACGGCATCTATGATGGCACAGAAAGCACAGGTTACTCTGCATATGAGACAGCTCCTACGGCATCTATGATGGCACAGAGAACACAGGTTACTCTGCATATGAGACAGCTCCTACGGCATCTATGATGGCACAGAGAACACAGGTTACTCTGCATATGAGACAGCTCCTACGGCATCTATGATGGCACAGAGAACACAGGTTACTCTGCATATGAGACAGCTCCTACGGCATCTATGATGGCACAGAGAACACAGGTTACTCTGCATATGAGACAGCTCCTACGGCATCTATGATGGCACAGAGAACACAGGTTACTCTGCATATGAGACAGCTCCTATGGCATCTATGATGGCACAGAGAACACAGGTTACTCTGCATATGAGACAGCTCCTACGGCATCTATGATGGCACAGAGAACACAGGTTACTCTGCATATGAGACAGCTCCTACGGCATCTATGATGGCACAGAGAACACAGGTTACTCTGCATATGAGACAGCTCCTACGGCATCTATGATGGCACAGAGAACACAGGTTACTCTGCATATGAGACAGCTCCTATGGCATCTATGATGGCACAGAGAACACAGGTTACTCTGCATATGAGACAGCTCCTACGGCATCTATGATGGCACAGAGAACACAGGTTACTCTACTTATGAGACAGCTCCTACGGCATCTATGATGGCACAGAGAACACAGGTTACTGTGCATATGAGACAGCTCCTACGGCATCTATGATGGCACAGAGAACACAGGTTACTCGGCATATGAGACAGCTCCTACGGCATCTATGATGGCACAGAGAACACAGATTACTTTGCATATGAGGCAGCTCTTATGGCATATATGATGGCACAGCGAATATAGGTTACTATGCATATGAAACAGCTGTTACGGCATCTATGATGGGACAGAGAACACAGATTACTCTGCATATGAGACAGCTCGTATGGCATCTATGATGGGACAGAGAACACAGGTTACTCTGCATATGAGACAGCTCTTATGGCATCTATGATGGCAAAGTGAACACAGGTTACTCTGCATATGAGACAGCTCCTACGGCATCTATGATGGGACAGAGAACACAGGTTACTCTGCACATAAGACAGCTCTTACAGCATCTATGATGGCACAGAAAACACAGGTTACTCTGCGTATGAGACAGCTCTTACAGCATCTATGATGGCACAGAGAATACAGCTTACTCTGCATATGAGATAGCTCTTACGGCATCTATGATGGCACAGAGAACACAGATAACTCTGCATATGAGACAGCTCTTATGGCATCTGTGATGGCACAGAAAACACAGGTTACTCTGCATATGAGACAGCTCCTATGGCATCTATGATGGGACAGAGAACACAGGTTACTCTGCACATAAGACAGCTCTAACGGCATATATGATGGCACAGAGAACATAGGTAACTCTGCATATGAGATAGCTCTTATGACATCTATGATGGCACAGAAAACACAGGTTACTCTGCATATGAGACAGCTCCTACAACATCTATGATGGGACAGAGAACACATGTTACTCTGCACATAAGACAGCTCTAACGGCATCTATGATGGCACAGAGAACACAGGTTACTCTACATATGAGACAGCTCTTTCTCATAGTCAGTTACTGGTACAGGTGGAAACTAAGCCTTTTGACACCTTTAAGCAGCATGTGACTCCTGGAGAAACATGATTGAAGGGATGGGGGCTGCCTTAGGCTAGCTGCATCCCCTTGGCACACTAGATAACCTTATGGATATTGGCTGCTTCTTTATGATATTTTACATAACATAATGTCTACTGAATTCTGGATCTATTATGTGTGCTAAAAGTCCTCACATTACACTTGTCCAGTCACAGCAGGTGCTAAATGTCCTCACATTACACTTGTCCAGTCACAGCAGGTGCTAAACATCCTCACATTACACATGTCCAGTCACAGCAGATGCTAAAAGTCCTCACATTACACTTTTCCAGTCACAGCAGTGTGCTAAAAGTCCTTACATTACACGTGTTCAGTCACAGCAGGTGCTAAACGTCCTCACATTACACGTGTCCAGTCACAGCAGTGTGCTAAAAGTCCTCACATTACACATGTCCAGTCAAAGCAGTGTGCTAAAGGTCCTCACATTACATGTGTCCAGTCACAGCAGTGTGCTAAAAGTCCTCACATTACACTTGTCCAGTCACAGTGGGTGCTAAACGTCCTCACATTACACGTACCCAGTCACAGCAGGTGCTAAATGTCCTCACATTACACATGTCCAGTCACAGCAGGTGCTAAACGTCCTCACATTACACATGTCCAGTCACAGCAGGTGCTAAACGTCCTTACATTACACATGTCCAGTCACAGCAGGTGCTAAATGTCCTCACATTACACATGTCCAGTCACAGCAGGTGCTAAATGTCCTCACATTACATGTGTCCAGTCACAGCCATCTGTAAATTACAGCTCATGTGCACCATTTGTTTATTTATTTATTTACTGCAATTTGATGACCAGATAATGGAGCTGGTCTGTTGACTTTTTTCAGACATAATCCACAATCTACTTAATTTATGAGCACCTGTATCAAAAAAAATAAATTTCCAAGGTCCACTGACCTTGAACAAACCAGAACTCATAAAGCATTGTGTAACTAAATCTCACTCTACAAAGAAGCAAGTAACAAAACTCTTAGCAAATGTTAACTCAAGCCAACATGCTAAAGCAAATATGTATCAAGCTTGAGGGATTAATTATGTGCATGTAAGCCCTGGCCTTCTCCTTCTCCATGCTCAGATGCTGTTTTGTGATGAATCATCATCTGTAAGTGTTGTTTTTGAAGACCACTACTGGAAACAGGTGTAAGAAGATTAAGGTTATGAGCTGTTAATGATCTACTTTGTGTGGTACAGGGTTTGATTCCCTCAGCCTTCTTTCGCCTAATGTGTGACCTTGACCGAGTCAGTTAACCAGACAGTGCTTTGAGGCAACTGGAAATTTGGGCTACATTCACTAATAGTCTCCTGTACCACATACCTAATAGCTACCTACAAGTTAAGGTCTGCAGCTGGACACAATAATCAAATGGCAGATCTATGCCTGGCATACAGGACATTGTCAGACCCCACTCTGATGGACCTCCTGCCTATGCACAAAACAAACAGTACCAGAATTACCCATTCTAAAGACTTAAACCTTGCCTGTGATATAAACAGGACCTGCTGAAGAAATAGATATGTATACCAGAGACTACCCCATCTATGGAACAGGCTCCCCATCCATGTGAAGCAGATTTCCTCCCTAAACCAATTCAAGTGCAACTTGGACAATTGGATGGGAAACCGGAAATTCATCCCTGGTTTGGCACCTATGTCTCTAATGGACACAGGTAACCTGTAAATGGTTCATCTCCCAGACCCATTCTTACACTTCTCAAGGGTACTAAAACTTGTCAGAGAATTGGGATGCATAGCTAGTCTTAAAAAGGCCCTTGTGGTCATTAGCCTAGTAAACACCTATAAACCTATGAACCTATGAATGGATCTAAGCTAAGAAAGTGACACTGAATGCATCTGAAACCCTTTCGCACTGCCATGAGAAAATGTACCATAATCCACAGATGCACTCAAGTGGCTTCTGTTTACATAGTTTTACTGCAGGGTTTGAACACTGAGATAAAATGAATGAATGAATGAATGAATATACTATTGCTGTTAAAGATAGTTTCTATGGCTGGCTGCTCTTTTTGTCTGATTAGAGTTAACCATCTCTACAAATCATACATTGTCATAATAATCAGACAAGGGTGTATGTTACCTGGTCTGTGCACCAGTACCATGTGGCAAGAACAGTCAACCCAAAGATGAGCCCTGGCCATGGTAGGTCACCAGTTATTGGATCTCGAAAGATGTGGAAAGCATCTTGGCGTGGGGTGTAACATGCCTCTTTTGCTGTGAAGTTCCCAAACGATATTATTGAAGGAATAGCATTCATATACTTCTCCTTAAAATTCTCATATCCACCAACTTCATTAAATGCTGAAAAACATTTACAAAAAGCAACAACAGTTTTAGTTTCATTTATTCATAAGAGTATCTTTCCTTAGATTCTCATTGATTATTATTCCACTGTGCCCATTTTATTTAGCCATTGCACATAACTACTGTAAAATCCTGGCCTTTGTTACATTTCTTGTTGAACATTTATTTATTTTATTGGCATTTGATTATCAGGAAAGTCTAAATAGGAAGGTGCCCATTTTCAGAGGAGGCCTGAGGAGAAAAGCACCAAAGTATTACAAAAACATATGGAGAACAATAATTTTACAAAAATAAACCCAAAACATCTACAATTTAAATAATTATATCAAATTAGATGTGATGTGACAACATTGTTTAAAAATAGAAACAACTTATATGGCAATGATTTAACTATTAGAGGCATTTTAGCTAATTTTTAGATGTTAAAGGTATGTTAGTATAATACACACAGGAATTGCCTTTCCATATTGGTTTTCAGATGGCTGTTTTTCTTGCTTGACTTAATCTATGATCTATTTCTTCAGCTAGTATATAACTGACCTCATTTTGGAGCATGTTAGGTGGACAACTCTGTTGCCAGCCCTCATATGTAATTTGCACACCACTGGCAAATGTGCAGAGACATTTTAAATGCTAAATAATTTGGTACTTTTGGTATCTCTTGTGTATCAATAGTCAGGAAACAGTGCATTTTACTCATCAACCCTTTGACAAGATAACTGGCAGAGAGGTCATGGGACTGCAGAACAGTTAACATACTTACAGAGTGGTGGGTAGTGTTTTGTTAGCATGTCTGGGTTGTGAGAAGACAATATCCATATTCAGATGAAAAGAACTTCACCCAGATGTTTCTGTCTAAAAATTAGTAATTTTTATTGACGTACACAGTAGGTGTAAAGGTACTTGTGGCACAATTTAAAGATACCACCTGGATTTGGCTAACAATTCAAATGTTGAGAAGTTAACTTCAGTGTTTGCTTAGTTTTCAGACTTTTTTCACACCATTTTGTGTTTAATGTTAAGATTTTAAGATCTGGCCTTGGATGTACGATATGGCATTAAATGTAGACGTAGTAAAAGGATTCATGTCAGCTGACGCATATGTGGTCAAGCTTTTTTTATGCTACTTATGTCCCAACAACTGCTGAACACCTGGCTTGCCACAACAATTGTGTTCTATTTTCTCTATCTAGACAAGAGTTGCTCACAGTACAGCTGCCATCCAGGTATCCATGCAGGGTTTATACTTTTATGGCTTAACTCTAGCTCCCCATAGCTGCTATGTGTACCTACTGAAGTGAAGGCCGCTACTTCCTATGTATTCTCTCACTGGTTGTGCATGTTTTATATTGAAAGTTTTTTTTTGCTAAATCCTATGTCGTTGTATCACAATTATTATCGTATGTGACTTATATTCTTTGTATTAATGTATGACATTGTATAATTTTTGTATGGAGCTTTTCTCACCAGACCTCCACTGAAAAGTTTTTTTTTTCCCAGTCAAAAAATTTAAAATCAATCAGTCAATAAATGAACGTGCTTGATGAGGGGTACTGCACAAAACGCAGCCTGGCGTATCCATGGATCTCTTACTACATGCTGTGGGTCCATCCCTGAGCAGGTGCCAGTCCTGCAGTGTGCCAAACCACCCACATCCCTCCAGGATGGGTAAGCAGTCATTGGCCACCTACAGCAAGCCTTCCCTGCCAGGATTTTCTTGTGTCCAGGGCACTGCTCAAACCCAGGGCATCTAAAATGCAGTCAGGATTTGCCTTTTATGCCATCTCAGCCAGTTGTTTAATACACTTCTGTGGGAGATCCACAGGGTTCTCCCATTGTAGGGGCTCCTTTATACTATATAGTAAGATTCCTTTGTTTTGTGTGGTCCTCTTTATATTATAGAAGGATCCCTTATTTTAGGGATCCTTATATTACATGAATGGATTGCCTTTGTTGCTTAGGATGCATTTGTATACATAATCATCACCATCATCATCCCCGTCCTTATCATTAACCCCTTTTTACATTTTGTGCCACATGAGGTTGGGACATCGCTCCAACTGTCACTGTATCTCTAGCTTTTGAATGCCACTCTCCTGCCTTCTTCGATACTCATGTCTGGCTGTCGCAGGTCATCTCTCAGCCAATCCATCTAGCTGAATGTCATTGTTTCCTCTTGCTTATTCCTGTCTGTCTCAAATCTTCTACACCAGATTGTCTTCTGCTTTTCTGCACATGTGCCTGAAACACAGTAATCTGTTCTCTTTGATTTTCTCTGCAATTGGAGCTACTTGGGTTTCTTCTCTGATGTTCATAGGTTCATAGGTAGGTACTAAGCTATTGGCCCAAGGGCCTAAGTAAACCTAGCCAACAAGGTTCCCTGGCTTCATCTGTCTCACAGTGTTCATTTTCCTTAATGCTGTTCTTACTTCTATGGTGGGCTCCTCCTCTTCTCTCACACTAGGCTGTGTCTGGGGCAGTACAGCTTCTATAAGGTTTTCTTCATTCAGAAGCTGCTGGAAGTACTACTTCCATCTACCTTTGATATCCTAGGGACTGGAAGGCAGGTTGTTACTAGCATCCTTTAGGAAAGGTGTCTGGCTATCTTTATCTTTCTGTCTTTCCCTTGCAACCTGATAGAGTTTGCTTGTGACATCTATTGAGCCACTTTCCATAAGTTAGTAGAGTGCCTCCAATGCCTTGTTCTTTGCAATTGTATGTGCAGTCTTATCTTCTTTATTAGCCAAGCAGTATTCCTACTTAGCCTGGACTGTCTTTTTTATCTCCTACTTTTTCCTGCGTCCTTCTTTCTTTTGATGACTTCCTGGACTTCTGCACTCCACTACCAGCTTTCCTTATGTACTTTATTTCCATACCTGAATTGGCCATATATCTGTTCCATAGTCCTCACACATGCTGTTTTGAGGTGCTGGCATTTCTGTACAACTCAACCTATTTCCTCCTCTTCTTGAGGTGCTACAGCCCAGAGTAATTCCTTGAACTGTTGTGCTTTCTCTCCAATTTACTTCCAGGTCTTCAGCCTAGTCTCCATAGGCCTCAGAGCTTCTCTGACCACTGCTTACAGTTGATTGTGGTTGTGGCAACCAGTGGTTTATGCTGTGGGCCAACTGTTTCACTGGGGGTTACTTTGCAATCACTGATTCTACCCCAGTGTCCTTTCCTTACTAGGAGGAAGTTTACTGGAGTTGCATGTTGGCCACTCTTGTATGTGACCTTCTGACTGTATCTCTGTCTGAACCATGCTTTGACTACTGTCAAGCCATTTGCCAGACGAAAGTTTAGATGGCCTCTCTTTCTTTATTCCTGTTGCCTCACCCATGTGGACCAAGGCAGTCCTCATGTTCTGTTCTGTCTGCCTCTGTATGTGGATTCAGATCCCCCATTATTAAAACCAGCTTATGTTGTCCTCCTTTATCAATAGGTCCTGCCACTGCTGCCTGAATGCATTTTTTCCTCACTAGGCTTAAAAAGGCTAGGCTTAAAAAGGCCCTTGTGGTCATTAGCCTAGTAAACACTATGAACCTATGACCCTATGAACTATCACAACCATGCTGTGCAGCATAAGCTGAGATTATGAATACTGCACTATCCTTACATTTTGCCATGAGTTTGTCAGTAATTCTGATGACATCCCTCACTGTCTTCTGAAGCCCCTCGCTTGCACAATTTCTACACCATTTCTAGTCTGTCCTCCTCCTAAGAAGTAGATGCTGTATCTCAAGCCAAGTTCCTTTGCTGCACTGCCCTTCCATCTCATTTGCTGGATACAGAGGATGTCCAGACTTCTATTTACCATCATGCCATCCACTTCCAAGTGACCCTATACTGATTATTGCAATCCTTAGTTCATGTTTGGCAGGTTGATTGGTTTTATATCCAGCTTTTGCTCAACAGAGCTTTCTCAGATAACCCAATGGTTAGCACACACTGGCCAGTAGGGGCATACAGACCTCTACCACCATTAGGATGTGTCCCTGGTATAGGCCAGGTTATCATCAGAAAATATGCATGCCCATTTTGGTGACATAAGTCAACATTAGTCAATATTACCCAATTACCTAGATCCAGTTTTTACATTGCTGAGCAGCAAGCCCTGAAATGCTGTGCAGTGTGTGATCTATTCTCCTATCTAGAGGATACCACACACCACAGTTGATGCCCATAGCTGTTGGTCTATACAACTATTTCCTAGATAGCCACCATCTGGAGTCTGTGCTATTGCCCACAGCTCCATTATTGGGTACATTTGATGTGGAAACACCCAGTATAGTTTTGGAGGTTGGAGGAGCCCCACAGAGCCACAGAGAAAGAATATGCACAGGCTTTGGCTGGAGGTCAGGATTTAACCTTGTACCTTGTGCATGGGAGCAAAGACCTTAAGACACATTATGGCAACTGCGTCTGTGCTTGTGTATTGAAGACCCTCACACATGTAAATCTAAGGGTAAAGAGACGCTCTTTCCTGAAATTTATTAATTCATGAAAATCCACAGAAGTGGAATCTAGAGATGCAGAGAACATCCTCACAAATAGATATTTGAAGATGGAGGATCTGGTGATTGATACAATATCCTCAAGAACTGAGTCTGAGCATAGAATGTTCAACTAGCATTTGGGAATATGGAGGAAGCAATGGCATCTGTGAAGGGAGGGAGAAAGGGAGGGAAGCTCTCACAGATTGATATCTGCAAATAAAAACAAGATGGTCCATCACTGTCCTGTCCCTGATGCCATCAAGGTTTGATCCTATACTGGCCTACTTATCCTTCCCTTGTAATTATCGAAGGATACTGTGACAGAAAATTGAGAACCAAAGATTATGGTCATCAACTGCAAGGAATGGGGTGCTTTTCTGCATGCTTCCTAACCCCCTTTGCCCCAGTACTGACACAGTAGTGCACATATAGGTTCATAGGTAAGTACTAGGCTATCTGCCCATGGGCATTTATAAGCCTAGCCACAGAGTGATGGCTTTCGCCTCCCCATTAGATTAGTAACCTGGGCCTCTGTCAACAGGGCTCCTGAAGTGATCCCACGGTAGAACTTACGATTACCCATCCACTCATCAAGATTTCTCTTGAAGAGGGTCAGAGAGGAGCTCTGTCGAATATGGATTGGGATTCCATTCCAGAGTGAGGGGAGTCGCTGGGACAGGAATCTATCCCTTCAGCATGTCCTGTTTATTGTTGTACATAGGTTCAAGTCGCTAGAACGAGTGGTTCTGAGGGATCTTGTTTTTTTTTTGAGGTGAAGCATGTCCATTAGTTCAGAGTTTGACATGGCCCTATAGGTCAGGCATAGGTCACCTCTGAGCAGATGGTAAGCGACTGAGAAGAGCTGGAGCTTTTTTAGTCATGCTTCATAGGGTAATTGTTTAAGGCCCTTAATCCTCTTAGTGAGGTACTTCTGTGGTCTTTCTAGTTGTTGCAGGTGTCTAGTGAGGTACATCCTAAATGGGGCATTGTACTCTATTATGGGCCTAATGAGTGAGGAGTAAAGGGGCACAATCACCTCCTTGGATCTGGATGAGAAACCCTTTGTGATCAGGTGTGCCACATAGGAGGATTTCCTGACCGTTTTGGCTATGTGGTTATCAAAGGAGAGCATACTATCTACTTGGGTACCCAGGTCCCTAATTATGTCTTCTGTACTTAGTGGATTCCCATCTATGTGGTAGTTTTTAGGTACTTTATTTTTCCCAGATGGGATTACTATGCATTTTTTGGCATTTAGCTTGAGGCCGTGACTTTGACACCAGGTATTTGTCTCTGTGAGACCCTTTTGCAGGATGTGCACCCAATTTACAGTCATCTGCGAACTTGGTTAGCCACAGTCCCTCCGCCTTTGCCTGTACTTCGGAGAAATATATACCGAACAGGAGGGGTCCCAGGACTGAGCCCTGTGGGACTCTACTTGTGACTGGTTTAGAGTCAGACATGGCGCCTGCCAGTCTTACCGTGTGGGTTCTGTCTGAGAGCCAGTTGGCAACCCATCTCATGACATGGGGGTTGATATTTAAGCTGGTGAGTTTGTCTATGATTCCTGAGTGTGGGATGGTGTCGAACACCTTAGTGAGGTCCAGATATGTTGTGTGGACCACCTTCCCTTCATCTATGGCCTTGGTGACTGTTTCGAAGAAGTCAACCAAGTTCAGGAGGCAAGATCTGCCTTTAACAAAGCTGAACTGGGTGGGGTCCAGTGTCTGGAGGTTCCTAATGTCCCTGTTAATGAGCTCCATGATAATGCGTTCCATGGCTTTGCAGACCAAGCTAGTCAAGCTTATAGGCTGATAGTTCCCAGGGTCAGTTGTGGCACCACCTTTGTGGAGTGGTACGACTGTGCTTAAACATAGGGATATGCTTAAACACACATGCATACACACCACACACACACACACACACAGTATATTTTATATATATATATATATATATATATATATATATATATATATATATATGGGTCTCATTTATATTGTTGAAATTGCACTCCGCCGAATTGTAAATAACTGAGACCAGATGTTTGAAAGACCAGTTATTCAAACAATCACTATCCTGAAACACACAACACCAAAATAACACATACAAACAAAAAACAACAAAACAAAATAGTCTCAAACATTTTTGCAGGGGGCAAGCCCCCCCTGCACCCCCCACACCCCCTGCTAATTATATATACCAAGTCCGAGATTGCACTACAGTGGTAGAAACAGTATGTTTCCCGATCATCACTATACTGCAATCTCCATTTAAAACTATGGACGCTATACAAATGTAGAAGCGGTACAGTGTACCATAAGGTACACAGACACTGAGTACTGGAAATAACAGCTTCGTGTTAACTATTTCAGTGGAACAAATGTCAGTGAAACAAACTTTCAAATATCTCAACTTTTGAACATCTGGTCTCGATTATTTGCAATTTGGCGGAGTCTAATTTGGACCATCTAAATGAGAACCATAACCATATATATAAACACACACACAGAGATACACGCACACACACACACACACACACACACACACACACACACACACACACACACACACACACACACACACAAATGCACACTAAACTTGACAGGCCAGAGCATAAGCCCTTAAGTAGATACTCCTGCTCAGCCTCTGTTACGGCACTTATACATCAGGACAAATTTCCCTTTCCTCATGGGATGTTTGAGGCAGCTTTCAGTCACTCTTCTCTCTTCCCCTGGCTGACTCCACTAGCATGCAAAGTTGTTATTTGAACCTCAGTCTCTGATGCTGCATCTGGGATAGATCCATCCACAGCACAGAGGTGGCTACCTTTTTGTGTTATATTTGTTGATAAATAGAAAACTTTGGGTTCCCATGCTGTTCTACCTTTTCCAAGCAACAATATTAAAAAAACAAGTAAACAAATAAATAACATGTAGCATCAAATAATGGAGGTGTAACTGTACAGTGGACTCAGTTTTAGTTGCCACAGATCTCAGCAGAGGGGTCAGAGAACAAAAATGGTAAGTAGCAGCACTGGGTATTAAACTGCAGGACAGTGGGTTTAATATCATAAACAACACGGCCTGATGCTGATGGAATGGGCGACATATCAGGAGCAATAAGGCTGTAATTAACAAGAGGTGCAGGGTTCCCCACTGCGGAATGAATCATGGCCCCATGTAATTTGAGCTGCTATTCCACAAACAAACAGAGACTATGTCACTTACCAAAGCCCATGAGGATGAAGGATCCCACCACCATGATAATAGTCTGCAAGGTATCAGTATAAATCACAGCAGCCAAACCACCTAGAAGGAAAGAAAGCATAATTTATTTCCTGACCATTTCTTTATTATGATTCATTTTATGGATAGTTGTATTTTTGCATCAGTTTCAAGTATCAGAAGTACTTAAATTTAAGTTAAACTAAACATGGATTAAAAATAATTAGAGTTAAGAACAATAAATAATAATTCAGTTCAACTAACCTTATAGCAGTCACAGTGTTGGCCTGCCTATCTCAAACAGATACTTATGCAAGTCAGAAAGAAAAAGGCAATATGTTTCAGAGCATCCTTCAGCTGTTTTACAGCTTTTACTTCTGCATTGCAGAAGATGCTTAGAAGATGGAACAATGTTTAGTGCTCCTTCTGTATCAACAATAACACGAGCAAAAAAAAAAAAAAAAATTACAAACCCTCCCAAAAACTGCAGAACACTAACAGTTAATACGAAATGAAAAGGGAAATGAACATGATACACACCGTGATACACACTGTCATACACACCATGATACACATTGTGATACACACCGTGATACACACTGTCATACATACCATGATACACACAGTGCTGCACACCTAGACACACACTGTGACACACACCGTGCTACACACCATGATACACACTGTGACACATACCATGATACACACTGTGATACACACAGTGCTACACACTATGAAACACACAGTGCTACACACCATGATATACACTGTGATACATACACACCATGATACACACAGTGCTACACACCATGATATACACTGTGATGCACACAGTGATACATGCTGTGATACATACTGTGATAAACATCATGATACACACAGTGATACACACCATGATACACACTGTGACACACACCGTGATACACACTGTGATACACACTGTAATACACACCATGATACACACAGTGATACACACCATGATACACACAGTGCTACACTCCATGCTACACACTATAATGCACACTGTGACACATACCATGATACACACTGTGATACACACCATGATACACACCATGATACACACAGTGCTACACACCATGATACACACAGTGATACACACCATGATACACACAGTGCTACACACCATGATATACACTGTGATGCACAGCGTGATACACACTGTGACACACACCATGACATACACCATGATACACACCATGATACACACTGTGACACATACCATGATACACAACGTGACACACACCATGACACACAAAGTGACACACACCATGATACACACTGTCATACACACCATGATACCCACTGTCATACACACCGTGATACACACAGTGCTACACACCTTGGCACACACCATGACATACACCATGCTACACACCATGATATACACTGTGATGCACACTGTGATACACACTGTGACACATACCGTGACATACGCCATGATACACACTGTGACATACACTGTGATACACACTGTGACACACACCATGACACACACTGTGACACACACACCGTGATACACACCACTCACTGTGCAGACTGATACTGAATACAAGTCACTCAAAAGCACCTTTCATTTGAAGGAACACATCTAAGTGTCTGGTAGTAACACATATTGGCCAGTCTACTGTAAATTATGATTTATTGTGGGTTATTCAAACACAAGGATGTACTACTGAACAATGGAAGATAGCGCTTCCTAGAATGTTGAATGCAACAAGAAATGAAAAATATTACTTATTGGAGTTAATGTTTCTTCTCAAGGACTATTTGTATGTCTTGTTTTCAGTATGCAGAAATGTTGTATCCTACTGACCAAAAGCCAACAACTGTCTTCTCTTGATGTTTTGAACTGAATGTTTTGTGCTCCCAATGAATGACATATCACAGTAGCTAATCTATTCATGGATATACCTATCCTACAAAAGTATGTTTGGGTTTTCTTTACCTTGGCATCCTTCCTGTGTCCTGATTCTGGGCTCACCTTAATTGTTAAATCTATGAAGATGTGGGACCAGGGAGAATATGGGGCTACAACAAGGTGGTGTTTTGCACAGTGCTAAGGCACAGCAGGGGAGGTATATTCTGAGATTAAGGAAAATTAGCACTTTGTTACACATTTGAAGGATTGCAAGTAGTCTATAACCACCTTCCCAGTAGAAGACATAAGGACTATATTTTCATTAGAAAACTAGTATTGTTAGAACTTTCTTTGCATACATACAGCACAAAGGTTTATAAATTAGCATCTCACAATATCAGTGAACACTAACAAGAAGTGACCCCAAAAAAGAACTCCACTCTGCAGAAACTTTATGAAACTATTTAACTGATATCATGTTTACTGTCTTCCCACAACAAAAATGACACAATGGCCAAGGGATGACCATGTGGCTGGGTTGCAGACATCCAGAGAGCTCAAGCTCTGAGGCACCCATAAGTGATTGTGAGGTTTCATTGTACACAGATGTCTTCAACTGATATCCACCTCAGTGATTTCAGTGCCTGTAAGTGATGAGGCTTTGTACTTCCTGCAGAAATCATGACTTCTACCTTATTAATCATGGATGACAATAAGCATGGTAGAGCTACACCAAGAATTGCACTTGCTGGTTTATGTTCAGATAACGTATAGCTTTTAAGAGCCTGCCTTTAAAGTACTGTTTTCAAAAACATTTCATCCTGGGAGTCTGGATTAGGGTTCTAAGGCTTCTAGTAGCATATCCTGTTAATCTGAATAAATCAGTTAACTGTATGAATGTTCCTGAGTCACCAACACTTTCACCCTTGTCGGGTCTTTATCAGATCCAAGTTATATACATCGGTAACAAGTAATCAATTTTCCATATAAAAGCCATGTAAATTACAAGAAAGGCTTTAATCCAGGAGCACTTAAACAGAACACATTTAATGACAGTGATGGGAACAGTGGCACGTACACAGTTTGATCACATTCAATGACAGTGATGGGAACAGTGGCACATACACAGTTTGATCACATTCAATGACAGTGATAGGAACTGTGGTACGGACATAGTTTGATCACATTCAATGACAGTGATGGGAACAGTGGTATGTACACAGTTTGATCACATTCAATGACAGTGATGGGAACAGTGATACATACACAGTTTGATCACATTCAATGACAGTGATGGGAACAGTGGTATGTACACAGTTTGATCACATTCAATGACAGTGATGGGAACAGTGGTATGTACACAGTTTGATCACATTCAATAACAGTGGTGGGAACAGTGGTATGTACACAGTTTGATCACATTCAATGACAGTGATGGGAACAGTGGTACATACACAATTTGATCACATTCAGTGACAGTGATGAGAACAGTGGCACGTACACAGTTTGATCACATTCAATGACAGTGATGGGAACAGTGGCACGTACACAGTTTGATCACATTCAATGACAGTGATAGGAACTGTGGTATGGACATAGTTTGATCACATTCAATGACAGTGATGGGAACCGTGGTACGTACACAGTTTGATCACATTCAATGACAGTGATGGGAACAGTGGCACGTACACAGTTTGATTCCATTCAATGACAGTGATGGAAAGAGTAGTACGTACACAGTTTGATCACATTCAATGACAGTGATGGGAACAATGGCATGTACACAGTTGGATCACATTCAATGACAGTGATAGGAATTTTCGTACGGACATAGTTAGATCACATTCAATGACAGTGATGGGAACAGTGGTACACTGACAGTTTGATCACATTCAACGACAGTGATGGGAACAGTGATACGTACACAGTTTGATCACATTCAATGACAGTGATGGGAACAGTGGTACGTACACAGTTTGATCACATTCAATGACAGTGATGGGAACAGTGGGACGTACACAGTTTGATCACATTCAATGACAGTGATGGGAACAGTGGTACGCTGACAGTTTGATCACATTCAATGACAGTGATGGGAACAGTGATACGTACACAGTTTGATCACATTCAATGACAGTGATGGGAACAGTGGGATGTACACATTTTGATCACATTCAGTGACAGTGATGGGAACAGTGGTATGTACACAGTTTGATCAGATTCAGTGACAGTGATGGGAACAGTGGGAGGTACACAGTTTGATCACATTCAATGACAGTGATGGGAACAGTGGGATGTACACATTTTGATCACATTCAGTGACAGTGATGGGAACAGTGGTATGTACACAGTTTGATCAGATTCAGTGACAGTGATGGGAACAGTGGCACATACACAGTTTGATCACATTCAATGACAGTGATAGGAACTGTGGTACGGACATAGTTTGATCACATTCAATGACAGTGATGGGAACAGTGGTATGTACACAGTTTGATCACATTCAATGACAGTGATGGGAACAGTGACACGTACATAGTTTGATCCCATCCAATGACAGTGATGGGAATAGTGGTATGTACACAGTTTGATCACATTCAATGACAGTGATGGGAACAGTGATACATGCACAGTTTGATCACATTCAATGACAGTGATGGGAACAGTGGTATGTACACAGTTTGATCACATTCAATGACAGTGATGGGAACAGTGGTATGTACACAGTTTGATCACATTCAATAACAGTGGTGGGAACAGTGGTATGTACACAGTTTGATCACATTCAATGACAGTGATGGGAACAGTGGTACATACACAATTTGATCACATTCAGTGACAGTGATGAGAACAGTGGCACGTACACAGTTTGATCACATTCAATGACAGTGATGGGAACAGTGGCACGTACACAGTTTGATCACATTCAATGACAGTGATAGGAACTGTGGTATGGACATAGTTTGATCGCATTCAATGACAGTGATGGGAACCGTGGTACGTACACAGTTTGATCACATTCAATGACAGTGATGGGAACAGCGGCACGTACACAGTTTGATCACATTCAATGACAGTGATGGGAACAATGGCATGTACACAGTTGGATCACATTCAATGACAGTGATAGGAACTGTCGTACGGACATAGTTAGATCACATTCAATGACAGTGATGGGAACAGTGGTACGCTGACAGTTTGATCACATTCAATGACAGTGATGGGAACAGTGATACGTACACAGTTTGATCACATTCAATGACAGTGATGGGAACAGGGGTACATACACAGTTTGATCACATTCAATGACAGTGACGGGAACAGTGGGACGTACACAGTTTGATCACATTCAATGACAGCGATGGGAACAGTGGTACGCTGACAGTTTGATCACATTCAATGACAGTGATGGGAACAGTGATACATACACAGTTTGATCACATTCAATGACAGTGATGGGAACAGTGGGATGTACACATTTTGATCACATTCAGTGACAGTGATGGGAACAGTGGTATGTACACAGTTTGATCAGATTCAGTGACAGTGATGGGAACAGTGGGAGGTACACAGTTTGATCACATTCAAAGACAGTGATGGGAACAGTGGTATGTACACAGTTTGATCACATTCAATGACAGTGATGGGAACAGTGGGAGGTACACAGTTTGAACACATTCAATGACAGTGATGGGAACAGTGGTATGCACACAGTTTGATCACATTCAATGACAGTGATGGGAACAGTGGTACGTACACAGTTTGATCACATTCAATGACAGTGATGGGAACAGTGATACGTACATAGTTTGATCACATTCAATGACAGTGATGGGAACAGTGATACGTACACAGTTTGATCGCATTCAATGACAGTGATAGGAACTGTCGTACGGACATAGTTAGATCACATTCAATGACAGTGATGGGAACAGTGTGACGTACACAGTTTGATCACATTCAATGACAGTGATGGGAACAGTGGGACGTACACAGTTTGATCACATTCAATGACAGTGATGGGAACAGTGGTATGTACACAGTTTGATCACATTCAATGACAGTGATGGGAACAGTGGTACGTACACTGTTTGTATTTTTATTTCTGATTAGTGCTGTTTACTCTTTGTTGGAGTGACTACAAAGTCACTGTGTATCTGACTGATAATCAGTGTGCTAGTATAACGTTAAATAACAATATAAGCATCTAGGACTGTATTTTTGTTACATTACTGTAGTATATAACAGATATCAGTGAGACTAAACTCTGTGTGAAATGCTGTGATGGAAGAGGGGAGGACTGTGCTAGTTAAAACTCAAAAATGAACGCTGCTGCTAAAGGCAGATAAATATATATGCATATGTGTGTGTGTGTCTATATATATATATCATACCTCCCAACCTGTAAACCCAAGAATTCTGGGCAAAGCCAAAAACAGAGGGTGAATAAAGGCCCAAAATTAGCAACACAATTTAAATATGGCTCTTACACCTAAAAATTTGCTAGAATAACAGGTTTTGCATTAGCATGCATTTTCTGAAGGATTTGAAGTCTGAAACTAAAATGTATTATTTAGTATTGTTTAGTGACTTTAACCCTCAGTGATTTGCCAGAAAAAAAAATTATGAGGAACACATCAAAAATATGAGTCAAAAATCTGGACATTCTGTGAAAATTACTTGAAAGGTATGATGTGTGTGTGTGTGTGTGTGTGTGTGTGTGTGTGTGTGTGTGTGTGTGTATATATATATATATATATATATATATATATATATATATATATATATATAGACCAGAAGCGCAAATTTCAAAATCCGATCATCGGGAGTTTGACGTTCGCGCTTCTGGTGTTGCGGTTTGGTGGAAGGACAAGTAAGTGTCTATGTTTAAATGTGTTGGTTAGGGGTTTAGTGTGTAAGTGTATGTTGTGACTGTGATGTGTGTGTGTGAGGGAAATGTAGGTGTGTGGTGGTGGTTTGTGTGTTTGTGTATGTAGTGCGACCTTGGAGTTGGAATATTTAGATAGGGTGAGGGGTGCAGGGGGGCTTGCCTCTCTGCTTGTCTGTAGTTTAGGTTTGCGTGTTTGTGTTCTGGGGGAAGGTGTGTGTATGTGTATGTGTGTGGTGTATGTTGAGTGTAGTTTTCGGTAGTTTGAATTTCACGGTTTTGATGTTTCGGTATTTTAATGTTTCGGTTATTTAGTCTCAGAATTTTTGGCGTTGGTAGTTTGGGTTTTCGGGATTTAGTAGTGGTTCCATTTATATATATATATATATATATATATATATATATATCTATATATATATATATATATATATATATATATATTTATATATATATATATATATATATATATATATATATATATATATATATATATATATTTATATATATATATATATATATATATATATATATTTATATATATATATATATATAGAGAGAGAGAGAGAGTTATATGATATTTGATCACAGGTTTATTTTAGTGACAGAAGTCAACATGTGATAAAAATTATCAAAACTATATTTGATTAAAAAGTCATTCTAGGTGGAAACTCAGTTTAACATCTTATAAGACAGACTCAGAAGTGCAGCACCCATTATACAATACAAAACAACCATATTTAGTGAGAATAGAACCCACAACCCTCTTTTCTTCCAGGACCACAGACAAGTGGGCAATTTGTTGCACCACTGACAATGAACTGTTTTTTCTGGTCCTTTTTAATTTTTTTCAGGTGTCCCATGTTTATTATTTTGTGATGATTGTTTTGGGTATGTTTTTGTGAAGATTTTCATTTTCTGTGGCCTGAAATAGCTAAGCTAGCTGTCTGTTAAAATGTGCCAGTTATTTTGGATTTGTTGTCTTTTTTATGAAACACACAATAAATGCAGCTTGTGTGTATTTTTAAATATTTGACATTTGCATTATTTTGCTTATTTTAACCCTTTTATGTTTCCAGAGTGTTGTTCTGCACAGCACGGGTGTTCTACTGTCCATGATTTTTTTATTGTAAGTGGACAATCTTACTTATATTTTACCTCAAGACAGTTTGAGGGTCAGCTGACTACTTTGGTGTGTGTGTGTGTGTGTGTGTGTGTGTGTGTGTGTGTGTGTGTGTGTGTGTGTGTAGGGGTGTTAGCTCCTATTTTCTTGAAGTATGCACCAAATTCGTATTTTCTTTTGTAAAAGTGTTTTGCATATGTGTATTTTGAGATTATTATGAAATGTCCATATTTCTGCTTGCATTCTTTAGGGTTATAGCTGAAATCTACTATGAATGATGTCAGGTAGCATTTCATTGACTTGAAACTAAATGAAATGAAAATATATAAAATCTTGACAGATCACAAGCTGAAAATGATATTTCCAAGGATGTAAAAATACAAAAAAATATTTTTTCTTTTTTTTTTTAATCATTGGCATGACCCCTGCATCCTTCTGTATGGGAGCAAGTCCTACACCTCTAAATAAAATATATACTAACTCCAAGATTACACAAATTTGGAGAAAAAGGAACTGAGTTGGAAAAAAAAACACAGAATATTCTCCTTTTGCTTCTTTTCTGAGTGCAGAAACTTAGTTAAACTAATATGTCGGAGTGTGAGATGGTATGGAATGCCTTTACAAGATGCAGATATGCAGTGTGCACTGATCTGCCCTCATCATTGCCTTGGTTGCTTTATTCTAAGAAGTCGAGCAGATTAACTATGCGGGACCTACCCTGGATGAATCTGAACTGAGGTGGGTCAGGAAGCTGTATGTTACTTATATCCCTGTTTGCTAGTTCCATAGCGATCCTTTCCATATCCTTATAGATGTCATTGGTTAGTCTGTTTTTACCTGTTTGAAGTCCAACCTTTGTGCAAGGGAATGCTGTCCTCCATTCATCCGGCACAAAGACTGTTTTGAGGCTAGTTTTGAATAGCTAACGAAATTATTTCAGCTAACCATTAGGTAATCTATTATGTTATCTGGTCCCACAGATGTAGTACTACTACTGGCTTTAGATAGTGCCTTGAGAACTTGTTCTTGGGAGATTTAAGAAGGGACTCCTATTGACGACTGGATGGGTAACTGTAAATTCACCCCGGGGGATCAACCTGTGTCCCTCTTGGACAGGGGCAGTAGGTGATGATCGTAGAAATAAGGGCAGGACTTGGCTAGGCTTGTAAGGGCTAGAGCCATTAGCCTAGTAACTTGCTATGATCCTAAGTAGATGCAGGTATTTGTTCTGAGGATATTTGGGTGAAGAGGGACAATATTTGGGGGAAGAGGGAGGGAAGTCACAGCTGAATTTGTCTGACAGTAGATGTCCTCAGTCTGAGTATACTATCTCTCTAATTTTTTTCTTGTGAACATTGTATAATTTTTGTATAGCTTCTACATTTCTCATTTGTCTTGGGATATCGTCTACATTATATAACTTCATTTTTACCTCACTTATTATCTTTCTATGTAAAGTTTTGCTCTGACCTGCATTCCTTCTGTTAAACTTGTTACATTTTTGCTTTATTTGCTCTTAAATAATTGCACTTTAATTTGTAATCTTGTGGAGCTTTTCTCCCTGGGTCTCCACTGAAAAATGGGTTTCTTCAACCCAGTCGGACACTACCCGGTTAACAAATGTAAATAAATAAAATAACTAGATAAATAAAAGAGTATGTGATATTATTTAACCTCTGTACAGTGCTGGACATTGTTTCTGATATTCCCAACATGGATAAAGAAGGCATTGTGGTTATCATGCATCTATCTTTCATCTGGGTAGCTAGTGTTCCCTCCTATCCGGCTTTGGATGATTTGATCAAAATACAGAGGTCCTTGTTTAGTTTAGCAAGAACATGTTTTGGCTTCTTGAGAGTTAGATTTATTTTTTGGGCAATGATTTTTTGGTATCATAGAGATGTTTATATCAGGGTTCTACCACAGATATCTATTTTTGAATTTGGCATTGTATTTATTTCTGTGGTAGTGAGAGATTTCACATAAGCAGTGGGGTCATCAAGGTGCTTTTGAATTTAGCAGGGTCATCATTCAGTTTTAGTTGATTAGCCTTTGCATAACCTCTGAATACACAGGTATTGGAGGATGCAGTAGTGTAGCTAGGGTGGGGCAAGGGGATCAACTGCCCCAGGCAAAAGTGTTGGGTGGGCACAATTAGCTGACTTCTTTTTAATGCAAACCAGCTTTTAAAAGCTGGTATTGCATTTGTGGTCAAGCCTGAGCTCTGCAGAGCTCCATGTATGGTCTAAACTGCATCAACTACTTGGTACATTGTAGCAAGCAGTTTTCTACAGTTTAAAAGTATTTTTTAAACTAAAGCATGAGTGCTGTAGCTCTCAGTGCAGGCAAGGTATAAACTGTAGCAATTAAGCAGTTTAAAAAGAATATTTTTTTGTTAACTAAAACATGAGCAGTGCAATGCTCAATGCAGGCAGGGTATAAACCGTAGCAACTGTTTGCTATGTTGGTAGAAAATAGGTTGATACAGTTTAAAAGTGGAATTTTTTACGGAATATGCTGAAAGAGGCTTGGAGGCAGAGCACAGAAACATGACCTAAATGGCTAGGGTGGGAAGGCATCAAATGGTTGGTGTGCCAGGAAAAGAAACATCCATTTTTTTTTTCTTCAATGGAAGAAGTGGCCTGGGTTGGGAGGTGTTGCTCTAACTATAATAAGTCAATCTCTTACAATGTAGTGCTCGGCTTATTACAGTGTAATGATTTTTTTTGTTGCTCTTCACTTGAAGAGCTGTGGGAGTGGGACGCTAGTTCATTGTACCAGCCCAAGGTGCTGGTTGAACTAGCTATGCTTCTGGGAGGATGCTTCAGGCTTCAGTCTTAACGTTAATCTGACTGATTTGTAGTCCAGTTTGACTAGGTGGAGGTTACAATTGGTGGGGAGTACAGCTACTGCACACTGGTGAGGACCAAGTCCAGGATTGTATCACCCCTAGTTGAGGTGTAGAATAACTGGTCCAGAGAGTTATTGTTTATGAAATCCGGAAATCTCTGGGCATACATGTATGTCTCTCAGTTTATGGAGGGATAGCTGAAGTCTCATAGGAGAATGGTATTTGGCTTAATTCTTAAGGACTCCCTATGAATTAAGGTCTGAGGGGGGAAATAGAGGGGGGCCTATAGTTAGCCATCATGTGATAAGGAATTTTGTTTATAGTAAGTTGGAAGTGAAGGAGTTCCAGTTCATTATCTTGACCTGTGTAACATGCATTGAAACCCTGGACTGAATATGTGCTTTCACTGGGCTTGAACCTGTCTTTGTGTCGATACATATGTCTGTTTTCCAGGGTAAATAGTACTTGTAGGCTGTGGTGTTTTTTTCTTAAGACTCCTAGCACTGAGCAGCAATAGTGTAACATTGTACAGATTCTATGTAGTTATTTTGAAAGCTTTATAAGATTAACATTATCTAAAAAAGGCACTATGGTTGTGGACAAGATTGTAGCCAACATACAGAAGCATTTGGAGGTGCAGGCCATCCTTGGCAAAGCTGTTAGGACTGTCAATCCTCACTTTCCATGCTGATATATATTGTACCCCCTTTGAATGACACCAGAAACTAAGCCAATTATCCTTTGCTCAGGGCAAGGTTCCATACCTGCCTCAGACACATATTCCAGGATCTCCATCATCTCTCTCATTCTTATATGGTCCAGGGATGTATGCCTCAAGTCATTTACACTGACATGTACAATAAGTGTGTCATATGTGTATCTGTGGTGCAATGCCTTTAGCGTTGTGTGGTGCAGTAAATCCTGGTGCCTGTAACTGACTGTGAACCTCTCCTTGCACAGCCAGGTGAATGGCACGTTGATGTGTCTCGTTATAGAGTCATCTATAACTAGGATATTGGATTGGGTGGTAGTTTGCCTTATGGGCTTTTGACTTGACACATTGTGACTCTTGGATGTATGTTTCAGTGTGAGTGCTGCCTCCACTGTGTGCTTGTGAGATTTCTGAGGGGACTTGTTTTTTAAATTACATTTAGGAGGCCTTTGTGGTTTACGTAAGTTACTTTTAAGAGCTTCTTCTTTGGTATTTGTGCATGGAATGTAGATCAAATTATATTATAGTATGGTGTTACACACATTCAGGCATGAATCATGAAAAATTTATTCTATCCTGTTGCACAACGAGATACTTGTAAAATGTGTATTATAACTTCTGGATTTTGTGACTGTCTTTGCATAGCTGCACTGTAATGTGCAATGAAGCTCTATTTGAGTGTCATTGAGTCTAACATACCTAGTGAAAAAACTTTTCTAGGTTAATTAAGGTACCATGTAAGGGAGCAAGCATACATTACACAGAAGCATAATTGGACTTTCCCATTGCCACTCTCACTGACAGCACAGCAGATAGTGTTGTCGCTTCACAGCAAGAGGTTTCCTGGTTCAATTCTCAGGTGGGGCGCCGTCTGCATGTCTGCTCTGTGTTCATGTGGGTTTACTTTGGATGCTTCAGTTTCCCCCCCACATTCCAAAGATGGATTGGACACTTCAAATTGTCTATAGGTGTGAGTGTGGCATGGAAGAATACCTACAACAGGGCTAGCCACCCAGTGGTGTGAACCTTGGCTGTAGATGGTTGTCACTGTCGAAGTGACACCTGAACACCTTCTGCAGATATGGAAAAGCGGTTGTGGATGGACTTTCACTGATGTTTAGCTTGAGGAACTGCGAACATGTGCCAGGGAGGCACATTTTAGCACTATCAATAGTATGACATTATTCACATACTACAGTTAATCCAGGTAAGGCTGCATACCTGCACAATGTGATTGGGGCTGTTCTTATAACTTAGGAACATGTGTGTAGAGCACTGGGAACACAGATGCCACATTTATGACAAGCATCTTCTGTGTTGGTGTATATAATGCTGACCCTACATGCACAGGCTTTAAAGGAATAACCAGCCAGACAAATGACTGCCCCATTGAAAGATTTTCATCTATAAGTACTGGGATTATAGTAATAAACTCAGAATATATTCCTGCAGATTTCTCCCTGTGTTATTACTGGAGGCACTTGGATCTGCCCCAGGGAAAATTATGTTCTTTGATAACACAAGGTCAGAGTACAGATAGATTTTAACGACTTGAGCAAAGTACAAATGACATTTTTTATGGTGTGGCACAGTGTAGATAAAGCTTTTATCTTGTATTTTTCCAGGATGTATATTTTTATTTAAAATGTTATTTCATTTGGGTCATCAGAGCATTCTTCCCTGTAGCTGTCTTACCTGCTGAGATGAGTAAACGGAATATTTTATTACAGCCAAAAAGAGTGGAGTTGAATTGTATTTTTATATGTGTTGACGTAGAGAAGGACCAAGTGTTAGGCCTAGGTATCCAGCCAGGCTAGGTAGCCTTGTACATTTTTGCTGTATGACCAAAAAAATTACTTTAGTTTTCTTACCATTCAGGGAAAGATGTTTGGCTTGTAGCTGAATGGAAAATTTGTTGAGAGTTATTTAGAGCTCCCTGTTGAAACATCAGCATTCGAAATGCCTAGTGCTGACAAGCCAAAAAACAAAGACCGAAAACACAAACAAAGAGCAAATCCTGAAAATCGCTTTTTTCATTTAAACATCTTTTTGCAGGGGCAAGGCCCCACCTGCACCCCCACAACCCCTGAATTTATATATACAAACTTTGAGATCGCCATACCTTAGAGAAAATAGAATATTGTAAAAAAAGGCATCTCGGACTTATGTAGGTAAATCTGTTCCTTCAGGATTCAGGCTATATGTATTTTGGGACTCACTGTAGCTGGTCCCGACATTTCAAACGGTTACCATTATTTACAGATTATTTCAGAATTCTGACTGTTTTTTGGTAAAAAACTGACTCAAAAAATTCTTGGTTGCCCACCGTAAAGAAGTAAATTTGATTGATGACTGCCATTGCATAGCTCTCAACTGTACAGATTTTCGCAGAATGTCCAGATTTTTGCCTCATAATTTTGGTCCATATTTCATAAAATTGTGTTTTTTCTGTCAAATTAGTGGCAACTCATTAAAGACTGAATTTAGAAAATAAAGACATACATTTGAATTTCAGACTTCATACATTTCATAAAATTCATGCTTATGTAAAACCTGTTATTCCAGCAACTTTCTACGTTTGTAAGAGCAATATTTAAAAATTGCCCGTATTTTTGGGGCCTTGTCCCACTTTTACTTATGGCTTTGTCCAGATTTCCTGCTCTAAGAGGTTGAGAGGTGTGACTGCTAAGAAAAAGGTGACCAATGAAAAGACTAACTAGGATGGGGTCTACAATTGGGCCTTGGGGACATGTAATAACATAGGCTGAGGGAAAAAGAAGGAATTGTTGTATCTAATGGTGAAGGTCCTTTGAGATAGATAGCAGCTTGAGATCCAACTGATTGCTGAAGGACCAAAGATACATTCAGCTAGAGAATCCAACAGGAGTTTGTGGCTGGCACCGTCGACTGCCATAGTGAAATCTGTTAAGAATTGGCCAGTTATTGTCTTTACTGTTGTTAGTGTGCTGTCATGGCATTAGCATGGCTTTCAGGGTAAGTGTTCCCTCGTAGGTTGCCATAATGATGATGGTGAGAGACAGAGTATTTGTAAATGAAGCTGGTGATTTGGTAATATATGGCACGTTCTAAGAGTTTTGCAAGATGGTGAGCAGTGATATTAGCCTGAAATCAGTCACATGATGGGCTGTGGCACTTTAGTCACACAATGTTAAATTTTGGGACTTCAGATTTTAAGCACATATTATTGGCTACGGCAGGGAATTGTTTTTATGACAGTAAAACTAACATTTTTATAGATTACTGCTTACTTGGTTTTACAGTTTACTGCTGATCAACTCCATCATACTGCTGAGTTAAATATAAGCTTGTCTACAGTAGTTAATTTCAGATTTTGAGGTTTCTGCTCCTATGATATCCCCTGAAACATGGGAATTCATCCTTCCAGATAATTTTTTTGCTTCATGCAGAAACTCAAACTCAGTAAAACATTTGAGCATGATTCTGGGGTTGAACGCAAGAATCCCAGTGCTAGAGTTGTCTTATACATTGTGATGATCCTGCTGCAATGAAACAGGTTTTCTACGGACAGAAGGCCTGCCTGATATATTACATTTCCCTTTAAGAATGACCCGTGACAGTAAAGAAGGCAGTAAGGCTCACCTGTGATGGTGCAGATGGCAGTAAGACTCACCTGTGATGGTGTAGAGGGCTGTATGACTCACCTGTGACAGTGTAGAGGGCAGTAATGGCCAGTAGAGCTACAACAGCGATGTAAATGTTCAGTCCCAGTGCCTCTCTGATGAAGATCGCCCCAGAGAACATATCAGCCTGAAAGAACAAAACAAATCAGTTGCTTTAGCAGCTATTTTCAACTATCTTTTATTGTCTGTTTTATTTCAGGATGATTTTTTTTAAACAAATCACTGCTTATCTCAATACTCTGTCAATTTCAAACCGTGATTATATCACATTAGTATCATATATATAATTATGATGAACTCTGACAGTGAGACATTTGAAGAAAAAAAGGGGCATAGCACAGGGTAGCTGGAAATGAGGTGATTCAAAACTGTATTATTTCACTGAGATGGTGGAATGTTGTGAAACACATTTCACAGCATGCAGTGGTACAGAGAAACTTATTTGAAAGGGTAAAAAATACTCAGAAAAGAGACAAAGAAACGGAGCAGGAGTTGTGCACAGCGACATTTTTAACATTCAGGCAGACTTGATACACGTCATCAGTTTTTCACCTTTATGTGTGCCTACTGTAATACTGTAAATATCCAAGTCTGGATTTATGCTTCTCTCATATCTTCCCCACAAAGTGAACACATTTGCTTTGGAGGAATTTATGCTACATTCAGTTGACTGTAGTTAAGAGAATGGCCTTTCATTATACTTTTTCTTAATGGTTGGATAAACCCACATCGGCTTGTATTCCATAGTACAAAGATGTGCAGTGGGTTGGGTTCTCTTTCCTCCACTGCTGTGTGACCGTGGAATTGGTATACATAAGTAAGATAGTTGAGAGAAGAGAAATTCATCACATGGGGAGTGCAGTGTGACTTACATCCCCCTGCAAAAAAAGATTTTTTTTGTACTTTTGAGTTATGTTTAAAAATTAAAAAAAAAAAATCAGTGAGGTATAACTCATAGTACAGTGACTCATCTGAACACAAATAAAGTATCCTGGGGAAAGTAACTTATTATCACTTTTGAAGGGGTGAATTACTAAAATAATTATGCATGTGCGCACACACACACACACACACACACACACACACACACGCGTGCGCACACACACACACACACACACACACACACACACACACACACACACACACACACACACACACACACACACACATATGCGCACACACACACACACACACACACACACACACGTGCGCACACACACACACACACACACACACACACGCACACACACACACACACACACGTGCGCACACACACACACGTGCGCGCACACACACACGTGCGCACACACACACGTGCGCACACACACACATGCGCACACACACATGCACACACGCACACACACACACACACACACACACACACACACACACACACACACACACACACACGCACGCACACACACACACGTATACGAACACTTGCATTGCGATGCTTATATAGCCAAATCAGTTACAGTGGCAGGAATCATTAGACAAAATTGATATCATTTATGGCTTAATTTTTTGCATAGCTTCCATTGCGCACGCTAGGAATTCATTATCCTCTGTAAAGTATAACTTAAAAGAAATAGAGATGCAAGGACATTTTGTGCAAAAAAGTTGCTTCCTTTTATTTTTCCAAGCTCCCTGCTTTGGATACAGCCTTGTAGATGAAGGCTGTGCCACTTAAGGAGCATTGTGACATCAGCAACTAATCTGCTCTATGTGGAAGGGTCTGTGCCGTGTCTTCCAAAGTACAGCAATGTTGTTAGTGTGCAGCCAAAAACCACAAGCCTTCTGGTTAGTTAATGCAATGAATAAAAGGAACTTATTTACAGTGAAATAAAAAAAAAAAGTTCAAGACAACAGACATTGTCACCTCCAAGATGAAAATGTGCAGCAATTGCATGCGCACTTTTACAAAAGAAAAAAATATTTGGAATATCATGTGCCATTGCAAAGACTCCCTTTTTTTGCAAGGTGATAATAGGAGGAAAACAGTCTGAAGCCTGGTAACAAAACAGTCAAGGGTCTATAGCAGAAACCATTAAGTGCATACTCGGATAAGAGTATATGTGTATTCTTGAGGAAAATAGGGTGGAGAATGAGAGAAATGGCTGTCACTTTTAGGCACTTAACAGAAGCAGAGGGGATTTTATATGAGGAGCATCCAAAAGCCCAAGCCTGGTGTCACTAGTCTGCAAATATAGTTTCATACAGAACTGAATGAAGAATGACCAGAAACCTGTACGTACTGAAGAGATTGCTTCTAGGTTAATACTAAACGAATGCTAGTGTTATCAACAAGGACACAGATTAAAGGCTGAAGTATGACACGTGATGCTTTGTATGTCAGACATTACTTTAGCACAGTTTGCCATAGTAACAAGGCAAAAAAATAAATAAAAACATAACAGGAGCAAACTTTGTTCTGTGACATTTTTAGATCGGACCAACGTACACATATGATTAATCATTGTCTTGGCCACTAGGAGGCATCCACATCAAGGTCACTGCAGAACATTGAAGAATCTGTTACTTTTCTGTGTATGCATCTGTGCATGAAAATATAGCGTGCAGCTTTAAAAAGATAGCAAGCCCCCCAATAGACTTTTGTTCTATTCATGCATAAAACTCACACATGCATACATACAAACGCACATGCCCGTGTGCACACACACACACACACACACACACACACACACACACAGATATATATATATATATTAAACAGAAGCATAAGTAGCCTGGTGCGGAGGGATTCTATTTTGGGTGTAGAAAGTGTATTACAGATTATACACTACAAGACCGTGGGGAATACCTGTCATGTCTGCAAATGGAAGCTGGTATTCTACAAAGGACAAAAAGGCAAGAGGTTTGTGGGATGCTGTGATTACAGGAAATGAAAAGAATGTGCTATAAAGTGTAGAATGCCTATATAGAATATACTGCAGGGTTATGAGCAGTATATGTTGACTACGTTTGTGCTGAAAAATGTAAATGGACTGTATAAAATATCTAGAATAAAGCAGATGGTATGAACACAGCTACAGAAAATGTATAATATACGCTATGTGGTTGGCAGTCATGTCCTAAACACAACCAGCAGTGTGTACTGTAAAAATGTGAAAATACCAGTAATGAGCATAGATGAGGATTCCAAGGATATTAGAACAGCCATAAGGAACAGAAAAGTCTACACTGTAAGGCAGTGAGAACACCAGTAGGGAACAGAAAAGTCCACACTGTCAGGATATAAGAACACCAGTAAGGAACAGAAGTCTGCACTGTCAGGATGTGAGAACGTCAGTAAGGAATAGAGGTGTGTTTTGTATGATTATGAGAATACCAGGAAAGGACAGAGGTGTGTATTCTAAAGATGCGAGAACACTAGTAAGGAACGGAGGAGTATATACTTTAAGGACGTGATAATAGCAGTAAGTAACTGAGGGGAGTGTACTGTAAGGATGTGAGAATACTAGTAAGGAATTGATGGGTGTGTACTGTAAGGATGTGAGAATACTAGTAAGGAACTGTGGGGTGCGTACTGTATGGATGCGAGAACACTGGTAAGGAATTGAAGGGGTGTGTACTGTAAGGATGTTAGATTATTACTAAGGAACTGAGGATTGTGCGCTGAAGGATGTGACAATACCAGTAAGGAACTGAATGGTGTGCACTATAAGGATGTGAGAATACTAGTAAGGAATTGAGGGGTGTACAGTAAGGACATGAGAATACCAGTTTGGAACTGAGGGGTGTATGCTGTAATGATGTCAGAATACTAGTAAAAAAACTGAGGGGTGTGTACTATAAGGAAGGATGTGAGAATACTAGTAAGGAACTGATGATTGTGTACTATAAATATGTGAGAATACTAGTAGGGAACTGAAGGGGTGTGTACTATAAGGATGTGGGAATACTATTATGGAACTGAGGGGTGCTCACTGTGAGGATGTGAGAATACTAGTAAGGAGCTGAAGGGGTGTGTACTGTAAGGATGTAAGAATACCAGTAAGGAACTGAGTGGTGTGTACTGTAAGGATGTGAGTACAACTGTAAGGAACTGAAAGGTGTGCACTATAAAGATCTGAGAACACTATTAAGGAACTGAGGGGTGTGCACTGTGAGGATGTGAAAATAACAGTAAGGAACTGAGGGGTGTGCTATGTAAGGATGTGAGATGACTAGTAAGGATCTGAGGGGTGTATTTTATAAGCATGTGAGAATATTAGTAGGAAATTGAGGAATTCGTATTGTAAGGATGTGAGAATACCAGCAAAGAACTGAGGGGTGTGTACTATAAGGATCTAAGACTCCCAGTAAGGAACTGAAAGGTATGTACTGTAAGGATGTGAGAACACTAGTAAGGAACTGAAAGGTGTGTACTGTAAGATTGTAAGAATACTAGTAAGGAACTGAGGGGTGTGTACTATAAGGCTATGAGAATACTAGTAAGGAATTGAGGGGTGTGCACTGCAAGGATGTGAGAATACTAATAAGGGACTAAGGAGTGTGTACTGTAAGGATGTGAGAATACTAGTAAAGAACTAAGGGGTGTACACTGTAAGGAAGGATGGGAGAATACTAGTAAGGAACTGAGCGGTGTGCACTTTAAGAATGTAAGAATACTACTAAGGAACTGAGGGGTGTATACTGTAAGTTGGGAAAATACTAGAAAGGAACTTGTCACTCGTCCTTCTCTAACATAGATGACAAGCAGGTGGGGTATTTCGTTTAGAGGCTTTAATACATAGAAACACATCAGGATGGATAGCAGCATCATAAAATATAAACAAACTGGTTAACAGACAGATCTCACATACATAAATGCTTACATCTCAATGGCTTACTACAAAATGGCAGTCAGACTTGCACGTGCTCAGTATTTATACACTTGTTCAAGCCCTTGGATAGCTTCTTAAAGGTACAAACACACACATTGATCTACATCCTCCCTGTTGAAAAGATTGCCCTTTGTAAAAACAATATCAGAGTCCGACATGTATTACTATTGACATTAGAAACAAAACACAATGCTCATGTCCAAGTTGCCATGTATCTGTTACATGGCTTAGAGATACAACCAAATCTCATAACATAACTATCTGGACTGAATTTAGCAACAGGGACACTCTTTGGTGAACAACTCATATCAGGAACCTCTGGATTCATCACAGGAACAGGAATACTCTTTGAACTTCCTCAAGAATTGTAACACCGGACAACTCACTCTTTCTCACAGGCTATGTGCTGTGGCTTAGGCTCGGACACCGGTCTCAGATGTTTCCGATTCCATCTAAACTCTGCTCTTTGTGATTCTGGGTTAGGTGTTTCTCAAACAGATTGGTTTTCACTGACCTGTTGTTCTTGACACATGGAACCAACAAATGACTACTGACTGGTAGTGTGGTTCTGGTTTGCCTCGACAGAAGTTTCTGAGCAGGTGAACCAAGATGTTCATCACGAGGAACATTTCTGAGACATAAGAGATTCAAGAAAACATCACTATTATCTCATTTTGACTTCTCTAGTAACTGTTTTGCACTCTGAACTGCACATTCTGCCAAACCATTTAACTGTGGGTACTCTGGGCTACTTCTGACATGAGCAAAGTCCCATTCTTTGGCAAATCCTTTGAACTGTTGGCTTGTAAACTGTTTGCCATTATCAAAAATAACTTTGTGTGTACTACCATGCACTGCAAAATGACATTTCATCTTAGTAATGACTGTACTGGATGCTAGATTAGGAAGTAGGTCAATCTTGAGCCAATTGGAGTAAGAGTCTACTAAAACCAAATAATGATGACAATTCCACTCGATAATGTCGGCAGGTACTGTCGACCAAGGTAGTTCCACAATCAGGTTTATCTGAAATGGTTCCTTCTGTTGATGTGACTTAGTACTAACACACGGAACAAGATAAAAGTGCTCTCTCAATGCCTTGTGACACAGAAGGCCGAAATACTAGTTCTCTCGCCCTTCTTTTGGTAGAACAGTACCTGGGTGACCACAATGCAAGATAGTAATGTACTCTTGTTGCAAGAACTTTGGAACAATTACTTTTGGATCTTTCATAATGATACCTTTGTCAGACAAAATTTCATCTCTGTATGCAAAATAAGGTTGCACTTCTTGAGGTAAACTAGATTGCTTTGACGGCCATCCTTGTTTGATAAAGTGGTTGAGCCTTTGTAAAACTGTATCTGTGGCTGTGTGATCTCTCAGCTCATCAAGATGTGTGGAAGAAACATTTGTCACTTCCATGACTTCAAAATCAAGATTCTCATTCTCATGTAGTTCTGTGGTGTTTCTGGGTGATCAGGATAATGTATCAGCAAGATAAAGAAGTTTGCCTTTCTTGTTGACAAGACTGAAATTATACTTTTGCAATCTCAGCATCATACTTTGCAGTCTGCCTGGAGCTGAATGCATATGCTTTCTCAACATACTGACTAGGGGTTGGAGGTCTGTTTCCATCTGGATAGGTCTACCATAAACATAATCATGGAACTTCAAACATGCAAACACATTTGCCAAAAGCTCTTTCTCTATCTGGACATACTGCATTTCAGTTTGGGTAAGAGTTCTTCATGCATAGGCAACAGGTTTATCCTCTTGTAGAATGACTGCACCAAGACCAAATTTTGAAGCAGCACAGGAAAGTGTTACTGGTTTGTGAACATCATAGTATCTGAGAGTTGGTGGACTAGCAATTCTCTGTTTCAAGACGTCAAATGCTCTTTGGTGTTGCTCTAACCAAGACCAGGATACATCTTTACATGTCAGCTCTCTGAGTGGTGCTGATATTTGGCTCAAGTCAGAATGAAGTTGCCTAGATAGTTACCCATGCCAAGAAAATGTTGCAGGGCTTGAACATTGTCTGGAGCTGGCATGTCAAGAATAGCTGTTTGCTTAGAAGGGTTTGACTGTAAGCCTGAACTGGTAAATAAATGACCAACATAAGTAATTCCTGTAGCCCGAATTTGCATTTCTGTGCATTGAACTGAAGATTCAGTTGACGCGGCCTTTCCAAAACTTTTCTGAGGTTTTTGTCATGCTCAGCTTCACCATTACTTTCAACTAATATGTTGTCAACTATAATAGAACAAGGATACCCAGAAAAAAGTTGCTCCATTGCACGTTGAAAGACTTCACTTGCAGAACTTATCCCAAATGGCATTCCCAAAAATCTGCACCTGCCAAATGGAGTACTGAACGTAGTGAGCAATGATAATTTTTTGTCAAGCTGGATTTGCCAACATGAACTCTTTGCATCTAAGACAGAAAAAACAGTGCAAGTTGGTATCAAGGCTGTGATTTCTTCAACTGTACGCATTGGATGATGAGGTCTTTTCAGTGCTTTGTTCAAATCACATGGATCAATACATATTCTGATATCATCTGAGCTTTTCTTATGAGCTACCACCATGGAAGATACCCATTCAGTTGAAGTTTCAACTGGACAAATCATACCTTGTCACACCATTTTATCTAGCTCAGCTTTGACTTTGTCCTGCATGGCTATTGGAACTTTTTGAGCTAGCCTGATCACTGGACTGACATCTGGATCTAACTTCATGGAGTACAGAAGTGGAAGCTTCCCTTATTTGTCTTCAAAAAAATCAGCATAGGTAGAAAAAATGCACAGGGCAAAATTAGACTAGTGGCCTTTCAAGCTAACTTGGTGGACTTGCTTATTAAATTAAAGCAGTACCATTTTCAAACTCTCTCTGAGCCCTAATAATCACTGGAAGTGCCTCTTGACCACATAAAATAATAAGTCGTAGCTTCTTCCAGCAGAGTAACATGAAAGCACTAATGAGCTTTCAGTTTGAATTTCTTCACCACCACTAGCAACAAGCTTCGCACTCCTTACCAAGTCAAGCCTTTCACCATGACACACACTAGCAAATGTTTCTGCTGACATAACATTGCACTTAGAACCTGTGTCAACTTTGAGCTCTGTGGGTTTGCTATTTATTCGAACAGTACAAAATCCTTCATTCTTTGCCCTTAAATCTAGTGCACTATTTCATGAAGCACTGACACACCATCAACATAAAGCGTAGGGTGGCTGGCAGCTCTCTAATTTATCAACTCGTTTCTTAAAATGTTCCCTTTTAATAAAAGAATGTGGGCCTTTTGATTTACAAAACCTTTTGAAATTATTCCATTTATTGCAGTTATGGCATTGCTGACCAAAAGCTAAACATTTCTCCCTTTTAGATTCGTGATTTCTATCACAGTTATGACAGCTGTCAATAAAACTAGGATGGGGCCCATGCTTTGAGTTTGCTGACTCACTCTTATGCTTCACTGAGACTGAGTGAACTCTGGAATTTGCTGAAAAGTTCTGGGGTTTACCAGCAAGTGCTGCAGGGGCTACAGTTCCTGCCATGTGCTTAGGCCTGCTTCTTTTAACTACATGATACATACTATCAACATGAGCTTTATCACTGTGCCTTTTTGAGCTGTTCCCATTTGTAGGTATATTTGTGCGATTTTCTGTGAGCTCGTATATCTGACAAATCTCAGTGGCCTTATTCAAAGGTAAATCACTGTTATGAAGCAAAATCTTTCTCACAGCATCATCTTTAATACCACACACACACAAGTCTGTCTTATCAACTCATTTCTTAAGTCACCAAATCTGCACATTTTTAGCTTTGTTTTTCAAGTCAGTTATATATGCTGCAAAACTTTCTCCAGGCTTTTAATGTTGTTTGTCTTTTCCCGGTTAGGCGTCACCACAGCGAAACTCCTGTCCGCTAATTACTGGTAGTTGATTTTTATGGTGCCAAGTTGCCAGCCTGACAACCAAACTTCAGCGAAGGCATGCCCATTCACACATGTCTTTCGGAGGCCACTCGACCGCGGGGAGGACATGCAGACTCCACACAGAAGGCACTCCAGCCGAGAAACGAACAGGAGAACCTCTTACTGTGAGGCAACAACGCTACCTCTGTACCACAGCAGCTTATTTTCACCAGGCTTTTACTCCCTTGTATAAAATAAGTGCCTTTCCATTGTAACATTTGTTTGAGGGTTACACATTTCTCTAAATTTATGATGTGAGAGTGTTCAATCTCGCCTTTGTTCTTACACATGGGTTCGGAGCCGATCCTCGCAAGCTCTGCATCGAGAAGAAGCTCGAGGACATCCAATACCCACAATCCCCCTCTGCCTTTACCTCAGATCTAGTTTGCCGCTGCTGCATACGCATCGCTGGAGACTAGCTCGAGGCTTTACAGATAAGATTTTTATCTATTCTGTTTAAATTTCAAAAATTTTCTTTCAATCTAGTTACTTAAAGTATAAGAGTTAGGTGTGTGAGTGGATTAGGAATTCTCGGTACCTTGGAATAAGTTTAACTTAGTTAACTTTCGGGTATAGAGTTTTTCGGGGCCTACCACCCCTACTTGGACACTTGTGACTAGAAACTTGTTGTAGTCTTGCTTTTTAAGCAGTTATCACCGGATTTGACACTTTTGACTAGAAACTTGTTGTAGTCTTGCTTTTTAAGCTATTATCAAACGGACTTTTTATTACTGGATTTGACACTGTTACTGAATTTGACTTTTACTGGACTGGACTGTCTCTTTCATTTGTCAATATGTCTGAGAAAATAAAATCTGGCTTCAAACGTTGTCAGTGTGGCCAAAAGATGTCGGTCACAGACAACCACAGTTCCTGTGTCTACTGTCTTGGCCCTCTCCACTTACAAGAGGACTGTTCTATTTGTCACTCTTTTAGTGGGAGGGTCATGACAGATAGGCGCAGGAAACTAATGGATAGAGGATTGTTGAAACCCTCTTTCCAGGAGGCTCTGGATGCTTCAGACCAGGCATCCAAGTCGGAGGTCAAGGCGCCGGAGCCAAAGTCACTTCGGTCTAGTTAGATCACCGGTTCCACAGACTGTTCAACTGTTGGCAGTTTCGAGCCTCGAGTCTTGGAACTCCACCGACTCTGTCGAGGTCGGCTCGTCTTGATCCTTCGACTCGTTCTTCTAGGCCCCTTTCCGACACCGGCGTGGACCGTGTAGTGCAGAAACTGATGGAGCATACGGCCCTGTCCAAGCTTATCTCGGTCTCCTCTCAGTTGATGTCGAGACTTGAAGGCCTGCCACTATCTCCATCTGTTCCTCCTCCGAGACCTGTCCAGTCTTCCCGGAAGAAGCTGAACTGATGATTGTGGAGCCCTCGGTGCCAGAACCTCGGTCGGCACCGTTTACCTCGACTCCATCCGATCCGTACCGAGTCTCGGGGCGAAGATCCGTCCTTGGTTCCAGGACCGAGAGTCGGACCGATGTTTCGTTCCGACGCTCCTCTCGGGCCTCGCACGGATCGATTCGTCCTCGGGTCGGTGCCTTCAGCTCCTGTTTCGGGATTCTTCCCATTTCTTGAACCGGGGATACCTCGACTCGGGACCCGGGGCCTTCGACCTCATGAGGAAGGTATTGTCTACCCAGACAACCACATCAGCAGGTACAGCTTCTCCTCCCCAAAAGGACCGTTATCCTCCTCTGCACCCACGGCCACGCCCAAGCGCCGGGCACCAGTGTCTCAGCCATCCCTGGAGGGTGCCCCTCTTCCTCGGAGGCTTCTTGGATGCTCCCACGAAGAAGTTCCTAGGAAAAGACTGTGTAAGAGGAGACACTTGGATTCTCCACAAGAATCCTTGACATCTGATACTGATTTAGATGAGTCAGAAGGGTCCCTAAGTCACCTACAGAGGATGTCTCTTTTCTGACATCTTGGAGATCCTGAAACAGAGAGGTGACTGGCAAGCCCTCCCTTCTGAGGATGAGTCAGTTTTGCTGAAGGCATTTGGTGCCCGTCCTTCCTCCTCCTGGGTCACTCCGCCCTTGATGAGTTAATGGAATTAATTGCTCAAAGGGCATGGGAGACTCCTGACACGTGGAACCAGTCCCTAGGAAGCGAATAAGTACATCACGGCACCACAGGACAAAGCACCTCACCAAAGGAGTTCCAGTAGACGCCATGGTGGTGGCGGAGATGTAGTCTTCCTCATCTGTCCATCCGCCTAACAAAGATTCTAGGACCATGGACAGATATTTTCAATTCAGCGGCTTTTTCCATGCATTCCTGAACTATTTAACTCATTTTACACGTTTACAGAGGGATCTAGTCAAAGAGTTGGGAGATACCCTCCAGGGTGCTACAGATGCCGCTGTCTCAGAGAAAGTTACAGCATCTCAACACCCTTACGTCCATTGTGAACTCATCCATGAGGCTGATATCCTATGCAGCCGAAGGATCAGCGGCTTCAGCGATTGCTCTTCGTAGGCAATCCTGGATGCGCTTCTGTTCATTCGGAAGCCTTCAAGTCTTCCTTTACTAACGCCCATTTGACGGAGCCACACTTTTGGCCCTAAAGTAAAGGAGACCCTTACCCGGTGTGAACAGGAGGGAAAGACTCTGTCTGCTGTCGGAGTCCGTTTTCCACCTTCCAGACCGTACCCCAAAGGGCAACGTGGTGGAAAATGTGGTTTCAAAACCCCAAGGATCTTTCCCAAACACACAGGGTGATGCCTCTAGAGGCAGAGGGGGCAGAGGTGGAAGACGCGCCCTGGTGGCAGAGGGTCAAAACCAAGGTGACAGGGATAACCTCCTGGCAAACCTTTTCAGCACTCCTGAGAGGAGGCCCGACTGTCCTGCTCTGGAGGCAGTCGGTTAAACAGCTTTATACCCTCAGGCCTGGCAAAACCTTTCTTCAGACAATTGGGTAAAAGCGTTGTTACCAGAGGTTACAAAATCCCATTTCTATCCACCCTCATTCCAAAAGAAAACTTCCAGATGTACCACCCCATCTGCGAGCCAGCAGCTACAGAAATTTCAAAGCTGCTAGAAAAAGAGTCATCCAACCAGTCCCAGCGGACCAAATAGGATTCGAACTTACTCAAGGTTCTTTTAGTTCCAAAGAAAACAGGGGACTGGAGGCCAATTCTGGACCTAAGTCATCTAAACACCTTTGTCAAGAAGGAAAAGTTCCAGATGGTCACGCTTCAATCGATCCTTCCATTCTTAAAGAAGGACGACTGGATGTGCTCAATAGATCTGAAGGACGCATACTACCACATCAAAATGGCCAGGGCGTCCAGGGATCATTTGCGCTTCCAGCTGGGAGCCAGTCACTATCAGTTTGAGCCCTGCCCTTTGGTCTGACCACAGCCCCAGGGTCTTCACCAAATGCATGGCAGTGGTAGCATCTCATCTGAGGCCTAGGATTCCAGGTGTTTCCGTATCTGGACGACTGGCTCCTGGCTGCCACCACCCGGCGTCATCTGATACAAGCCAGGGATTACACCTACAACTTTGTACACACCTTGGCATCTCAGTAAATTTAAAAATCGTTGCTACAGCCATCACAGCATATCTTATTCATAGGAGCGAATTAGATACGTCAGTTAGTTCTAAAACTTCCTACAGAAAGAATAGTAGCACTTCAATTCAACATTTCCCTTCTTCTGTCGTCCAGAAAGTCCCCAGCAAAAATTGTTCTGAAAGTTTTGGGTCTCATGGCAGCTTCTCTCATTGCGATACCATTGGGAAGACTGCACATGAGAGTGCTACAATGGCTTCTCTTTGCACAATGGTCATTCCAACAACTTCCACTGACTCACGAAATATTGATAACGAAAACATGCAAATCACACCTAATGTGGTGGTTACAGACTTGCAACCTATCCAGCGGAAGACCATTTGTGCTACCCGCGGCGGCGACCACTTCCATAACCACGGACGCTTCCCTGATAGGGTGGGGGCATCTTTCAGGGACAGACAGTCCAAGGCGAATGGACCAATCTGAAGTACAATCTGCACATCAATGTTCTGGAGTTGAGGGCAGTGTTTTGGCGTTGCAACACTTTGCTCCCCTTCTTCCTCCAGGGACCATTGCAGTTCAGACAGACAACATGTCCGTAGTCTGGTACATAAACAAGCAAGGGGAACCAGGTCTTACCAACTATGCAGAGAGGCCATGAGAATTTGGCAATGGGCAGAGTCCACGGTCGCTTTCTGATGCACATCCGGGGTCATCCAACGCCATAGCCGACAGGCTGAGCAGGGCAATACTATTGCCTCACGAGTGGTCCCTCAAACAGTCAGTTGCGAGAAGGATTTTTCGCAAATGGGGCCAGCCTACCTGCGATCTGTTTGCGTCTCCAATGAACGCCAAATGCAGGAGCTACTTTGCCCTATTACCCCCTCCAGGGGAAGTCCCCAGGGATGCGCTGGTGCACGATTGGCCCCCGGGTCTCCTATATGCTTTTCCTCCATTTCCCCTGATTGCAAAGTTTCTACAGAAAGCCAACAACCTTCAGATGCTGGACCCAGAGCCAGATCTACTGACTCACTCGTCAGGAGTTCCTCACCCATCTCTAGAATCTCTCCATCTAGCAGCTTGGCTCCTCCCCTTCTCTAGCCAGTCGGTTCCCTTACTGGCGGATGAAGAAATTTTAGTAGCTACTCATAAAGTTTCCACAATCAAGAGATACACCAGTAAGTGGAAGCTTTTGTCTTCTGGAGTCACATCAGTTGGACCCTGTTACAGCTCCGTTGAACAAGGTTTTAGAATTCTTGACTGAATTATTTCATGAAGGAGCTTCCCCGGCTACTTTAAGAGTACAGTTAGCTGCCATTTGTAACTATCATGTAGAAGAAAGTGGTGCGTCTATTATGGCTCACAGACTTTGTAAAGCCTTTTTAAAAGGTTCTTTTCACATCAGACCACCAGTCAGAAGTCCGACATCACTGTGGAATTTAAACTTATTGCTTTCTAAATTGATGTTACCACCCTTTGAACCAGCTTCAAGTTGCACTTTGAAATTTTTGTCATGGAAAACATTATTTCTAGTGGCCATTACATCTGCTAGAAGGGTGTCTGAGCTTCAGGCCCTATCGGTCAAACATCCTTATTTAATTTTTCATTCTGACAGAGTATCCACTAATCCATCTTTTCTTCCCAAAGTTTGTTCTTCTAGTAATATTAATCAGTCCATCGAATTACCCACCTTCTTTAAAGACCACTCTAATAAATTGGAGTATATGTTGCACAAACTAGACGTCCATAGACAACTCAGATTTTATTTGGATAGAGCGAAAGATCACAGGAAATCTGATCAACTATTTGTAGCTTTTGCTGATAGCAGAAAGGGTCTTGCAGTTACGCAACGAACTCTTCCTAAGTGGCTAACTGCCTGTATCATTTATGTTTATGAAGCTTCTGACCAAACATTAGCAGCAAACCCAGAGGTCATTCTACCAGATCAGTTTCTACATCTTTGGCTCACGCAGCTCGCACCTTTAGACACTATTTGTGCGGCTGCTACTTGGGCTAAACCACATACATTTATCTCTCATTACAAAGTGGACAGGGTTTCTAGGGATAGGGCAACCTTTGGTTCCACTGTGCTCAAGAACGTTCTCCCTTGAGTTCCTCAGGATCATGGAGCTAGGGACACTACCCATGTGTAAGAACAAAGGCGAGATTGAACACTCTCACATAAAGAAGTTATGTCCTTACCATAACGTTCCATGTGGAGTGTTCATCTCTCCCACCCTTCCCACCCTCAGGAAGAACGTTCAATTTGGTGCCTGGTCTGGAGTATTCTCCTTCTGCTGTTGCAGTATTAGTGTTACTATCATACTCTTGGTATCATACTCTTGGTATGTTGTATATATGTACTTTTTGTATATAGTTGGCATGTGTGAGTGCTTTATGTCTGGTTTGCTTGCAAACTAGATCTGAGGTAAAGGCAGAGGGGGATTGTGGGTATTGGATGTCCTCGAGCTTCTTCTCGATGCAGAGCTTGCAGTCGGAACCCATGTGTAATAATAATAATTTTGAAGCACTCAGAGTCCTCCCTTGACTCAGCCTGTACAACAATATGATGGTTTCTCTTCTGATGTATAGATAGAAGGTGCAAACACAAATGAACATTCCCTTTCAATGGCTTCTGACCCAGCTAAATTAAGCAGAATAAATGCCTTTGTATGGTCATCTTTATCAGGAAATGCAGCCTGTATGAAAATGTTGTACTCTTGGTCAAACATTCTCCAGTTCTCAGCGATATTACTGTCAAACATAAGTGCACTAGGTTTTTGAAAGCTATCTGCCATGCACACAAAGTATGTACGAAGACACTGAAAATATGGTCCTTGTAATTATGTACGGACAAACTGTTCTGTGAGCTTGTAATAACATTCAAATCCACAATAAACTCTTTGAAATACTGTACTTTGTGAAATATGCTTTGTAATGGCTGTATTCTGTGAAATAACTTTACTGTAATACTGTACAAACATGCAAGCAACTTTATATACTTCTGATAACTCGGATATCTTTGATTAATATGACAAATATGTGCTTAGTGAAAATGCAGTCATTTCCCTTTACTTTTATTCGTTTTATGCAACTCGGATTTAATTTCAAACATTTTTCATAGTAATTCAAATATTTTATCAATATCTGACATATCAGTTTATGTGAATATCATTTAGAACATTCTGTATGTCTCGTTTCATATTTTGTGAATAAGAAATAGTGCTGAGCAAGTTTTAATATCTGAAATTCGTTTCTGATCTGTTTTGTGAAGTATTTGTGTTGCCGGGATGGTTCACTCCTTTATATTCCTCCAGTTCCAGCCAGGATCCCCTCGGACTCAAAGTGAAGAATATGGATTCCATCCTGGCATCAAGTCCTTTAGGCATGCTGCTTCTGACACCATGTCCTTTTAGACATGCCACTTCTGACACCATGTCGCTCGTCCCTTTCTAACATAGATGACAAGAAGGTGGGGTATTTCGTTTAGAGGCTTTAATACATAGAAACAGATCAGAATGGATAGCAGTATCATAAAATATAAACGAACTGGATAACAGACAGACATTGCATACCTAAATGCTTACATCTCAATAGCTTACTACAAAATGGCAGTCAGGCTTGCACGTGTTCAGTATTTATACACTTGTGCAAGCCCTTGGAAAGCTTCTTAAAGGTACATACACACACACATTGAGCTATGGAACTGAAGGGGTGTGTACTGTAAGGATGTGAGAATACTAATAAGGAACTGAGGATTGCGTGCTGTAGGATGTGAGAATACCAGTAAGGAACTGAGGGGTATGTACTGTAAGGATGTGAGAATACCAGTAAGGAACTGAAATGTGTGCACTATAAGGATGTGAGAATATTATTAAGGAACTGAGGGGTGTGTACTGTAAGGATGTGAGAATACTAGTAAGGAACTAAAGGGTGTGCACTGTGAGGATGTGAGAATACTAGTAAGGAGCTCAGGGGTGTGTACTGTAAGGATTTGAGACTCCTAGTAAGGAACTGAGGAGTGTGTACTGCAAGGATGTGAGAATACCAGTAAGGAACTGAGGGGTGCGTATTATAAGGATGTGAGAATACAAGTAAGAAAATGAGGGATGTGCTATGTAAGGATGTGAGAATACTAGTAAGGAACAGAGGGGTGTGCAGTGTAAGGAAGGATGTGAGAATACTAGTAAGGAACTGAGGGGTGTGCAGCGCAAGAAAGGAAATGAGAATACTAGTAAGGAACTGAAGGGTGTTTACTATAAGAATGTAAGACTCCCAGTAAGGAAATGAGGAGTGAGCACTGCAAGGATGTGAGTATACTAATAAGGAACTGAGGAGTATGCACTGTAAGGATGCGAGGATTCTAGTAAGGAACTGAGAAGTGTGTAGTGTAAGGATGTAAAACTCCCAGTAAGGAAATGAGGAGTGTGCACTGCAAGGATGTGAGAATACTAGTAAGGAGCTGAGGAGTGTGTACCATAAGGAGTGAGAATACCAGTGAGGAACTGAGGGGTGTGTACTATAAGGGTGGGGGAATGCTAGTAAGGAACTGAAGGGGTGTGCACTGTAAAAATGTGAGAATACCTGTAAGAAATTGAAAGGTGTGCAGTATAAGGATCTGAGAATACTATAAAGGAACTGAGGGGGTGGATACTGTAAGGATGTGAGAATACTTGTAAGGAATTGAGGGGTGTGTACTGTAAGGATGTGAGACTCCCAGTAAGGAACTTAGGAGTGTACACTGCAAGAATATGGACTTCCAGTATGGAAATGTGTAGAGTGCACTGCAAGGATGTGAGAATATTAGTAAGGAATTGAGGAGTATGTACTGTGAGGATGTGAGAATACCAGTAAGGAACTGAGGGGTATGTACTGTAAGGATATGAGAATATCAGTAAGGAACTGAGTGGTGTGCTATGTAAGGATATGAGAGTACCAGTAAGGAACTGATGGGTGTGCTATGTAAGGATGTAGGATATAGGAGAATACTAGTAAGGATCTGAGGTGTGTGTACTGCAAGGATGTAAGAATACTAGTAAGGAACTGAAGAATGTGTATTATGAGGATGTGATAATAGTAGTAAGGAACTGAGACGTTTGTACTGTAAGGATGTGAGAGAATACTAGTAAGGAACTGAGGGGTGTGTATTATAAAAATGTGATACTCCCAGTAAGGAAGAGAAGGGTGTGTACTGTAAGGATGTGAGAATACTAGTAAGGAACTAAGGTGTGTGCACAGTAAGGATGTGAGAATACTAGTAAGGAACTGAGGGTGTGTGTACTGTAAGAACGTAGGAATACTAGAAAGGAACTGAGGGTTGTGTACCATAAGGATGTGAAAATTCTAATAAGGAACTGAGTAGTGTGTACTGTAAGGATGTGAGACAACTAGTGAAGAACTGAACGGTGTTTACTATAAGGATGTGACACTTCCAGTAAGGAACTAAGGGGTGTGTACTGTAAGGATGTGAAAGTACTAGCAAGGAACTGAGGGGTGTGCACTATAAGGATGGATGTGAGAATACTAGTAAGGAACAGAGGAGTGTGCACTGTAAGGATTTGAGACTCCTAGTAAAGAACTGAGGAGTGTGCACTGCAAGTATTTGAGAATCCTAGTAAGGAATGCAGGGGTATGTACTGTAAGAATGTAAGAATACTAAGGAGGAACTGAGGGGTGTGCACTATAAGGATGTGAGAATACCAGTAAGGAACTGAGGGCTGTGCTCTGTAAGGATGTGACAATACTAGTAAGGAACTTTGGGGTGTGCAATGTAAGGAAGGATATGAGAATAGGAGTAAGGAACTGATGGGTATGCAATGTAAGGAAGGATGTGAGAATACTAGTAAGGAACTGAGGGCTGAGCTCTGTAAGGATGTGAGAATACTAGTAAGGAACTGAGGGGTGTGCAGTGTAAGGAAGGATGTGAGAATACTAGTAAGAAACTGAGGGTTGTGTATTATAAGGATGTGAGAATATCAGTAAGGAACTGTAGGGTGTGTACTGTAAGAATGTAATACTCCCAGTAAGGAAATGAGGAGTGAGCACTGAAAGAATGTGAGTATACTAATAAGGAACTGAGGAGTATGCACTGCAAGGATGTGAGTATACTAACAAGGAACTGAGGAGTATACACTGCAAGGATGTGAGTATAGTAATAAGGAACTGAGGAGTATACACTGCAAGGATGTGAGTATACTAATAAGGAACTGAGGAGTATGCACTGCAAGGATATGAGTATACTAATAAGGAACTGAGGAGTATGCACTGCAAGGGTGTGAGAATACTAGTAAGGAAATGAGGAATGTGTACTGTAAGGATGTGAGAATACCAGTAAGGAACTGAGGGGTGTCTACTGTAAGGGAGGGAGAATACTAGTAAGGAACTGAAGGGGTGTGTACTGTAAGGATGTGCAAATACTAATAAGCAACTGAGGATTGTACACTGTAAGGATATGAGAATACCAGTAAGGAACTGAGGGGTGTCTACTGTAAAGATGTGAGAATACTTGTAAGGAACTGAGGAGTGTGTACTGCAAGGATATGAGACTCCCAGTAAGGAAATAAAGAGTGTGCATTGCAAGCATGTGAGAATACTAGTAAGGAACCGAATAGTGCGTACTGTGGGGATGTGAGAATACCAATAAGGAACTAAGGGGTATGTACTGTAAGGATATGAGAACACCAGTAAGGAACTGAGTGGTGTGCTATGTAAGGATGTGAGAATACTAGTAAGGAACTAAGAAATGTGTACTGTGAGGATGTAAGAATACCAGTATGGAAATGAGGGGTGTACCCTGGAAGGATGTAGGATATAGGAGAATACTAGTAAGGATCTGAGGGTTGTGTACTGCAAGGATGTGAGAATACGAGTAAGGAACTGAGGAATGTGTACTGTAAGGATGTGAGAGAATACTGGTAAGGAACTGAGGGGTGTGTATTATAAGGATGTGATACTCCCAGTAAGGAACTGAGGGCTGTGAACTGTAATGATGTGAGATCACTAGTAAGGAACTGAGGGGTGTACACTGTAAGGAAGGATGTGAGAATACTAGTAAGGAAGTGAGGCATATGCACTGTAAGGAAGGATGTGAGAATACTAGTAAGGAGGTGACGGGTGTGTACTTTAAGAATGTGAGAATACTAGCAAGGAACTGAGGGTTGTGTAATATAAGGATGTGAGAATACTAGTAATAAACAGAGGGATGTGTGCTGTAAGTATATAAGACTCCCAGTAAAGAAATGAGGAGTGTGCACTGCAAGGATGTAAGAACACTAATAAGGAACTGAGGACTGTATACTGTAAGGATGTGAAAATACTAGTATGGAGCTGAAGGGTATGTATTGTACAGGTGGGAGAAAACTAGTAAGGAACTGAAGGGGTGTGTACTGTAAGGATGTGAAAATAGTAATGAGGAACCGAGGAGTGTATACTCTAAGAATGTGAGAATACTAGTAATAAACTGAGGGATGTGTAGTCTAAGAAACTGAGGGGCGTGCATTGTAAGGATGTGAGAATTCTAGTAAAAAACAATGAGGTGTGTGTTGCAAGGATGTACATATATCAGTAAGGAATAGGTGGTCACTGTGAGGATGTGGGAATGTGTTTACAAAAATAAAGGTGCTCATGTAGCAAGACCTGTAATAAAAACAGCCGCACCTTTTAATGGCATGTCAGTATTTGCAGGGATTATCATTATAGCTTTTTGTTTTATCAGTTTGTTGATCACATCAGCCCACTGTCTACAACTGCCCCTTTTCAGGGGCAACTTGAGAGCGCTGTCTGTTGAAGTGGCTTACTCAGAGTCACATGGTAGGCAAATGAAGATGGAAGAAATGAAGCCCTGTGCCTTGGAGACAAGAAGCAGATTATTAACTGCTCAGAGGTTTAGTCCCTAGACTAACTGCCAGACATATGTGATACAAAGGAAGCCAATCTGGTGGTCCCCTGCTATAAACAAGCTATACAACAGAAGGAAGAAACTGTTGCAGAGAAGAGGAAAATCCCGGGATGCAAAAAACTCCCTCACCACTCTCAGTAAGAAGCTGAGATCCCTCATAAAATCCTCAAAAGCTAGTTACGAAAATAAAATTGCCAAAGATTCCAAAGACAACCACAAGGCATTCTATAGTTATGTCAAGAATCTAAATGGCAATGCTCAGATCTGCTCTGAGCTACAACGGAATGGCATTAAATATACTGATCCCAAGGATATTGTCAATATCCTGGCAAACTGATTTAGTGCCAACTTCACCCCCCACCCCCTAAAGGGCCCATCTCAATACCAAAAGATTGCCAAATTCCGATAATCACGGCTACACAGGTAGAAACCGCACTATCCAAAGCTAAGAATACAGCATCCATGGGACCAGATGACATCCCAGGCTGTGTACTACATGAACTACAAAATGAACTGGCACCTCACCTAAGTGTCATGTTTAATCATAGCCTCACCTCAGGCTTCGTGCCCACTGAGTGGCGTACAGCTACAGTTATCCCGCTCCACAAGGGAGGATCCGCCTTGGATCCCGGGAACTACCGTCCCATCAGTCTGACAAGACTGATCAGCAAGGGCATGGAACGCATTATCATGGAACTTATAAACAAAGACATTGGCAACCTTCAAACACTGGACCCCACCCAGTTTGTGTTTGTGAAGGGCCGATCTTGTCTCCTGAATCTGATTGACTTCTTCGAATCAGTCTCCAGAGCTGTGGACGAGGGTAAGGTGGTCCACACAGCCTATCTGGACCTTGCCAAGGCCTTCGACACCATCCCCCACTCTGGAATCATAGATAAACTTACTAAGCTGGGCATAAATCCCTACGTCACTCGATGGGTTGCCAACTGGCTTACTGACAGAACCCAGGCTGTAAAAGTAGCCGACTCCAAATCCAGCTCCAGACAAGTGACAAGTGGAGTACCTCAGGGTTCAGTCCTGGGACCACTCTTGTTTGGCATCTACTTCTCTGAAGTACAGGCCAACACTAAGGGACTCTAGCTAACAAAGGTTGCAGATGACTGCAAACTGGGAGCCATTATTGAATCCCCAAATTATGTGGATATTCTACAAAAGGGCCTTACAGAAACAGATGCCTGGTGCCAGAGCCATGGGCTCAAGCTTAATGCCAAGAAATGTATAGTTATCCTCTTTGGAAAAAAACATGTACCCATGAATTACCACATAGGTGGCAGGACACTAAACATTGAAAGTGTGATGAGAGACCTAGGGACACAGGTGGACAGTGGTCTCACTTTCGATAACCACTTCGCCACAACAGTCAGGAAATCCTTCTATGTGGCACACTTCATCACTAAGGGCTTTTTATCCAGAAAAAAGGAGGTCATTGTCCCACTGTACTCATCCCTCATTAGACCCATTATAGAGTATAATGCCCCGTTTGGTATGTACCTCACAAGACATCTGCAACAGCTGGAAAGGCCACAGAAATACCTCACTAAAAGAATCACGGGCCTAAAGCAGATGCCATATGCTGACCGTCTAAAAAACCTCCAGCTATACTCTGTGGCATATCGTCTACTCAGAGGTGATCTCTGCTTAACATACAAGGCCATGTCAAACCTTGAGCTGTTGGACATGCTCCACTTAAAGAAATCCCAATCTCTCAGAGCCACATGCTCCAGGGATCTAAACCTGATCATCACAATGAACAAAACATGCTGGAGGGATAGGTTCCTGACCCAGAGACTCCCCATACTCTGGAATAAGCTGCCCATACATGTCAAGCAGAGCACCTCCTTGGCCCTCTTCAAAAGGAACCTTGATGATTGGATGGGAGATAGGAAATTCACCCAGGGGATCATGTCAGTCGCCCTGCTAGACAGGGGTCCAGAGAAGTAAATATTGTGGGAAGAAATATCCAGGGAATTGTTATGGCTAGGCGTGCAAAGGCCCTAGGGCCGATAGCCTAGTACTATTCTATGAACCAACCTATGAACCTAGAATAAAACATGAAAAGAATTCAAATGCATCAAATAAAATTGTGAGAATACCTATAACAAATAAAGGTTCATGGCAGAAGGAGGTGACATACCTGCATGGACTAAATATTTAGTCATTAAGGATGCCAGAAAATCACATGGGATCCATAAATCAAATGGGACTAGAGCTACCTATCCCAGGAACCTAAATATGGCCTGCAAATTAAATAAGACATACTTGAGGGACAGATTTATCTACAGTGACTGCTGCATCTTTGGAACAGGCTACAAATTCATGTGAAACAGACCACCTCTATGACACTATTCAAGAGGAACCTGGATGAGTGGATGGGCACCGTAAATTCTTATGGGGGATAGTGCCCACAACCATCCTAGACATGGGCAGTCATCACTAAATTCAGTATTGGGTATTGACTAGCATTTCTATGGTATTACATTGGGATGAAATGGCTAGGCTTAAAATGACCTCCTGATCGATAGCCTAGTAATCTCCTATGGTCCTATGATCCTATGGTCCAGAACTCCTGTAAGGAGAAGAAAGTAGACTTTCAAGATGTGCGACTGCCTATAGGGAATAGACGGTTTAAATATCTGAAAATAGTTTCAGGGATAGAAACTACATATTAAATGTAGGAGGTAAGATGACAGCGTATGGAAGGCACATATGTCCTATCAGAGCGAGGCCCGTCTTTCCTTGCTACTAAAAGTTGAGAAGACAACTCTATAGCCCAGAAGGATGCAGCCATGATACTGCAGTGACCAGAGTGGGTTTGATTAGTATAGTGAGCACTGGACGAGGCACTTGTGGTGGGGGAGGGACTGCACAGCTGATCTGTCCTGCCCAACCTGTGCAAAGTGTGTTGATTAAGTCCCAGGGCAGGACCACCTTTTGGAGAAGGTGCAGAACGATGTTTCCTATGCCTATAGTCTCAAGCGTGACACCCTATCCGAGGAGTCCCTTACACTATAGCTGCACCTCAGCTGTTTGGGGGAAGCATGATGTACTCCATTTATGACATGTTGGAGCAGTGCCAATCACTAGGAGAGGCGACGAATGACCTCCTATCTCTGCCAATAATAGCTACATCACTTCTTAGTGCTTCTCTGTTCTGGAGTCCATCACTGCTGAGAGGAGATGAATGAATGGGACTGTTAGAGAAAAGGGGTGGTGTCTTAGAGGACTAAAAATAGCTCTGATTAAAACAGCTGCAGTGGTGTCATTCTTGCCCTGTCAAGAGCACATAAAAGGTTTGCTATAGATTTATGCTGCAACCGATGCAACTGCCATCTAATAACGTAAAGGCAGCTGGTAGATATTTTTGTCTCTTTTTCCTACCATCACATCTCCATCCATTCCCTCTGTCTGTCTAACACACTGTCACCACTGTAGCTACCCCAATATATTGTCACCATCCACCATACTAGTGTTCTGGGTCCTTGTTGTAATAGGTATCCATATTGCAAACTCATTGCTCTCGGCACCTACCACATTCTTTCATAGCCTTGGACTTTGCCCAGCACTTTTTTCTGTTCGGGTTATCCTAAACATTCTCTTATTACTCTGGGTACCCAGCACTCATTTTCACAAATGTGTCGATTCTCAGCATACCTCTCAACCTCTTAATACAAGAAATCTGGAAGCCTAAAATAATAGTAAACAAAGGCCCAAAAATTGGGACAGATTTTAAATATTGCTCTTAATAATTTAGAAAGTTGCTAGAATAACAGGGTTTATGTTAGCATCCGTTTTCTGAAGGATATGATGTCTGAAACTCAAATGTATGTCAATATTTAGCGACTTCAGTCCAGCATGATTTGCCAGGAAACTACAAATTGTATGGGTAACAGACCAAAACTATGATGTAAAAATCTGATATGATTCCCAGCACAAGATTAAATCACTGAGTGCTCTTTACTTAGAATCTGTATTGATTCTGGAAATCTGTAGATGCACTGAAAGTCTTAGCTAGGAGCTTGATAATGACCATAAATTTGAATTAAGAATCAAGGGTATGATTCCTAGATTTATTTCCATGAAAATGGAATTTAATTTTTTTTTTAAGTCTCATAAATCAGTGTCGCTGTCTTGACAAAATTTAAACAGAAAAAAAATCAAGTCAACTGCCCATAGATGTGGGGTATTTCTGCAACACACACCGAACACAGTGAATATAACTCACCGATATTTTGGTGAAGATATATAGAATTAGTGAAAGCAAAGAGAGGTATATCTGGATACGTTGTCCTCCAAACCTCTTCTTCAGATACTCAGGCATAGTTACGACCTGCATAGAGACAGAATAAGTGCGCAGGCATTATTCATATAGTAAGTCACTGTTAGTATCAAAGCACATATAGAACAGCTATGCACATATTAGGCAGATAATATATGCAGTGTTATCATTGCACCCAGATTGCAGATGAAGATATTCATATAGCATTACATTGCTACTGCTTAGACACAGACACATTTTACATTTAGATATTAATATACTCTGGCACTGTTACTACCTGTGTGCAAAGAGATTGGACACAAAATTGATTATTTTCTGCTTACAGGTGTAAATCATATGCATTGCTTATCACTTATACAGAGACAGAGACAGAAAGAGCACATTACTGTGATACTTTGTAACCTTTATTATGTACTTAAACAGAAAATGAATCCATGCATTTCTCAGATACTCTGGCATTATTCCTGCATACAGATGGACATAATGCATGTGTGTATACTTCCTGTTTTTAATTTCTAAAAGACTTTTGAGTTTCTAATACCATGACAGGAATGGACCCCATTCCTAAGTTAGGGTATGATCAAAGTTCACAAAATTAGTATTGTTTCAATCTTTGATATTAGCCAGAAGTACTCTTTGCAACACCCACAATGTGCCCAGAATTGACTCCTGCAATTTATAAGGTGTTACATGTATCGGTAACATATCTAAATACGACTGTAAATTCTTTTTTATAAGACCCGTTGCTCTTACTATTATTGGAACTGTCTGGGTATCCTTCTTCCACATTGTCCTTGTTTCTGCCTGCAAATCCTGGTATTTTATGACTTTGTATCTCTCTGTATGCAAGACACTGTAATCACTGGGTATAGCAGCTTCAATGATCAATGCTACTGTTGTATTTTTTCCTGGACTACTATATCTAGTTCTCTCGCATCTATTATTTGAACTGTTGGTAATGAGTGATCCCATGTGATATAAACTTCATCATTTTCTATAATGCTTTGAGGATCATGTTTCCAATGGTTCTCAGACACGTCAGTATTATAATGTTTGCACAATCCTTAATGCAACAGTCTTGCCATATTATTATGCCTTTCAGTATACAGGCCCTCTGCCATTAGTGTATCGTCCCAACGACTGTTTCCAATTCTGTTTTACAAAACTACATTTGTCTGTTTCTCCAACATGTTCAATGGACTTTGTAAACCAACATGTATGTAGTCCACTGTCCCAGGCCATCAATGTTAACCTTTCGTCTTTTGATTTATATTCATCTGTCCTTAACCATTCCTGTTTTAAATCCTGATCGGCATGAACATGTTCCAGGAGTTTTCTGTACTTGCAACTATATTTATGCATTTTCCACATTTTTTTGTGTTCTCATTTGATCCTTCACCTTATATTCTTTCTTTTGTTTTTTTTTTGTTTGTTTTTTTTGGCACATTCAGTTGCTGCCTGATTTTTATCTATTTCTGGTTTGATTTCTGTTCCCACTTGACACCAATATGCTTCTGCTAAATAAGCAGGGAAATCATCTTAGATTTATTCTCCTCATGTTTCAAAGCTTTTGAGGTCAGCAGATATGTATACAGTCCTATGATTATAGGTAATGTAATCAATTTAGAGGAGGCCTATACCTTCTTCAGGACAGGGAATAAATAATCCTGGTATACACTGATTTTTATAAATCATTTGTTCAGCATGAAACATTTTTCTTGTTTTCCTGTCCAACTGATCCAGTACCTTTTGAGGCCAGTCAATCACCCCAAAATTGTAAGCCAGAACAAGAACAGCCTGGTTTATAGCTTTGATTTTGTACCTAGATGTCAGAGCTGTTTTCAGTATTAATTTTAATCTTCTAAAATACTCCTTACAAAATTTTATTCACATTAGTTCATGTTTTATTGTTGATCCTTCATCAGTTCCCAGATATTTACACAGTCCCTTTTGCTCGAGTTCCTTTATATCACATTTCTGACCCAGACTGATATTTTCTTGGTGCTGCAAATTTCCTGCTTTAAAGGTTGCTTTTGAACATTTATCAAAACCAAATGACATTCTTATATCATCTGAGAAAGTTTAGATCACTTGCAGTTGTGCTTTCAGTTCTTCATCTAATGAACTATACAGTTTTAAGTAATTCACAAAGAGAAAATGAGAAGTCTTCACACTGTTGTTTTCTGGGAGCCAAATTCTAGCCATGACCTAATCTATTACATAGACAACTTAATGGGTTAAGGGCAAGACAAAAAAGCAGCGGTGACAAAGAGTCATCCTGGAATATCCCCCTTTGAATTTTTTTCCCTTGGATAATAATTTGTCCTTTATCATAGCTTAGCTGCAAAGTGGTTTGTCACTGTTTCATGGTCACTGTAATGTAATCAATCAGTGTAGGGTGTATCTTATACATCTGTAAGCACTCCTTTATCCGTGAATGTGGGAAACTGTCAAATGCTTTTTTGTAGTCTGTTTATGTCATACTTAGGTTCTTCCCCTTTCTACAATTATGCATTATGACTTCATTTAACAGCAAATGATTCTTTGCTCCATATGACTTTCTTTTGTTACCCGTTTGTTCTATTGCCATGATTGAGTTTTCTTCTAAATGACTATAAACTCTGTCAGCATCAGTTCTAGAGTATAGTTTATACATCGTTGGAAGGCAAGTTGTTGGTCTATAGTTTCTTAAGATATCTTGCAGGTTCACTCTTAAGGAGGAGTATCATATTTCCTTTTGTTAACCAGGTTGGTGTGTGTTTGGAGTGCGCATATAAATAGCTCTTAATCATGGCTAAATTTTCATGTAAAGATGTTAATATTTTTAGCCAGAAGTTAGGTACTGCATCTGGGCCTGGGTTATGATATCTTTAATGCTTGTTCAAACAAAATGTGAAAGCATGCATGCATTACTCAAATAGTCTGACACTGTTACTACCTGCACATAGGCAGCATACGCATGAGCATATTAATCTACTCTGTTGGCAATGAATGATGTCCACCCAGCATATGTCTGCACATGATATGCATGTCATATTCCAAGATTGTTACTGTCTGCACACAGACAGTATGCGCATGCTTCAGTTATTCCAACACTCCAGTACTGTTACTACATATAGACACATTGAACACACAGCTAATCATTATTTCATATATACTTACAGTGTCGCTGCCTATACATAGGCAGATCAGATCTGAAAGCGCTGTTTCCTATATTCTGGCATTGTTACTGCTTACTCAGAGTGAGAACACTCAGATAAGCATTACTTCCCATACTCTGGTATTTTTACTACCTACCTACCTACACAGATGAAGAACACACAAGAAAGCATTATTTCTTATACTCTAGTATTCTTACTGTCGGCACATAGACAAAATGCACATGCTTCAGTTACTCAGACAGCATGGAATTGTTAATGCCTACAATAATGCCAAACACATATTCAAGCATTATTTCCTATACTCTTATACTATTAATGTCCGTACACAGGTAAAGCACATATACAGGTACTGTTTCATACATTCTGGTACTGTGTATCTATTTTTTATATTTATAGTTATTTAATTTTGCTTCAGTGCACTAGTCAAGTGACTCTTTTCTGGGCACAACCCAGTCATTAGCTCAGGTTACATACAAGTGGTTATAACAGGCAGTATTCGATGGTATAGTATAGAAAATACAATACAATTAGATATGTTTGTAAAATACAGTTTAAAGAGAAAAACATAAGTAATTTTTGTAAATGGCAGTAAAGTTTATTTCATTCCAATGCAACATAACATGCAAGTGATATCACATAGTTCACAAGATATTTATGCTTTCGAGACTATCATATACCAGAGAATAGGGAATAGTACTTCAAATGTTCTCTACCAGTGTGTAGGCGATAACGGTGACAAAGTGCTTCTGCCTAGAGAGAGGCAGGGCACACATACAAGTATTATTTCCTGTACTCTAGCATTGTTATTGCCTTCACCCATATTGAATGTAGATGCATATATTATTCAGACAGTGGGACAGTTGCTGTGTTTCATACACACAGAATGCACACACATATGTTATTAACATACTATGGCATTGTTACTACTTTTTATACATGTGGATTACAGCTATGTCAGTTATTGCTATTCTTTGCCACTGTTATTACTAAACTAAATTAGAATGTACACACTCAGGATCACCGCATCATGTAGTTGGATACACTGGAGTTACTCAAAATTCAGCCGAACATCATATTTATGAGTAGTTTCAACTATCACACCATAAACTGGGATACATACATGATCACTAACATACAGTCTCAAAGATTCCTGGATTTCGAAGTTGCAAACAACCTGGCACAGCTAGTCTGCACACCTACTAGGGGTGTAAATATCCTGGATCTGGCACTCACAAATAAGAGGAAATGTTGCACCCCCCCCCTTTGTGTAATGTCCTCAACGGTCAGATCAGATCATAGAGTGCTCACCCTTGAAATAAATATAAAGGCTGAACTCCTAGCAAACCCAAGAACCTTGAATAACTTTTCCAAGGCTAACTACCTATTATTAAGTGAAGGCATAACTAAATTCCAAGCACCAGTCCCCAACTCAGAGAACATGATGGCCTATGCAGAAATGATTACAGAACCTGTACAAGCATGTAAATAACTGCATAGAAACAGCAGTACCAAACCAAAATAAACTTAGGACAAACTTCAAAAACAAGCCCCCTTGGTGGACCACCAGTATAAAGAGATTGTACAACAAAAGAAAGAAAATCATGTCCAAAAATAAGAAAAAAAAAAAACAAGAAAACCTCCCTCATCTGTCTTAATAAGCAACTCAGGGGACTAATCAAGTCCACCAAAAGCCAACTTTGAGGCAGAAAATAGCCTCTGAGGCTGAGGATAGCCATGACACATTTTTCAGTTATATATGGCACCTTAAACGGAACACCTAACAATGTGCTGAGCTAATAGTAAATGTACCTTCCTCTACCTAACTGGGGGATATACCGAATTTCCTGGCCAATAAACTAACAACGCTACATCAGTGGGTGCTGATAATATTCCAGGCTGCCTCCTAAATAACTTGAAACATGACCTGTCAGGCCTACTAAAATCTCTGTTCAATCACAACCGCCAAACAGACGTCATCCCTAGGGAATGGAGGACTGCAGTGGCCATCCCACTACACAAAGGCACCATCAACAGACCCAGGGACCTACAGAGCCATAAGTTTGACTAGTTTTATATGCAAGGCCATGAAAAAAATTATCATGGACCTAATTATCAAAGACATAGGAAATCTTCAAAGACTGGAACCATACCAGTTTGGTTTCATCAAGGGCATACCTACTAAACTTGGTGGACTTCTTCAAGAAGGTCACTAGAGCCACGGATGAGGGCAAAATGTTACATACTGCTTACCGTCACCTGGCAAAGGCATCTGATACAATACATCATTCAGTTATTATAGACAAACTCACAAATTTAGGCATAAATTCCTATGTCACCAATGGATAGCCAAGTGGCTCAGAAACAGGACACATGAAGTTAGGGTGAGGGAATCCACGTCCACCAAGAGGCCTGTTACTACTGGTGTACCACTGGGCTCACTACTGGGACATCTCCTGTTTCGGATATGCTTCTCTGAAGTCAAGGCAAATGTAAATGACCTTTGGCAGACAACTGCAAGCTGGGTGCATTTACTGAATCCTACAAAGATGTAGATATCCTCCAGGAGGGTCTAACACAGACAAGTAACAGGTCCCTGAACCATGGCCTAAAGGTCAATGCAAAAAATGCATAATTATACTCTTTGGGAAGATGACCACCCCTGCAAAGTACAATATTGATAACACTCCCCTAAGAGTAGACTCAGTTTTAAGGGATTTGGGAACTCAGGTAGACAGTAACTCAAACTTTGATCACCATGCGTCGATGGTAGTGAGAAAATCCTTCTATGTGGTGCAATGCATAATTAAGGGCATGGCATCTACATCTAAGGAGGTCATAGTCTTACTATACTCAGACCTCATTAGACCTGCAATAGTGTACAGTGCACTCTTTGACGTGTAACTGCCCAGGCATTTGAAACAGATGTAGTGGCCACCGAGGTTCCTCACTAAAAGAATACAGGTTGTAAATAATATGTCCTATGCAGAGACCACTTCAAAGCCCTGTCTCTGTGCTCAGTCTCATACAGATTACTGAGGTCCACTCTATGCGTAACCTACAAGGCATTTTCCAATCAAGATCTGATGGATCTGCTACACATTCTCAGAACAAATGGAGTAGAATTACCCTATCTAAAGATCTAAACATTGTCTGTGACGTAAACAAAACATGTTGGAGGAAGAGGTATGTGTCTCAGAGATTACCCCTTCTGTGGAACAGACTCTCCATGCATGTGAAACAGAGCTCTTCCCTAAGCCTTTTCAAATGCAATTTGGACCAATGGATGGGAAATTGCAAAATCACCACTGACTTGTTGCATGTGGCCTTTATGGACAGGGCCAATTTGTAGATGCTTCAATGCGCAGACATATACCAAAGCCATTCTACCCCATGGGCATTGATAATTGGGAAAATTGGTGCATGAATGGCTAGGCTTAAAAAGCTCTAGGGCCATTAGCCTAGTAACCTCCTATGAGCCTATGATCCATTGAACATTATCCATGTAGTTGAATGGTGTTACTGCTTATACTAAAACATAATGTACCCAAGCATTATTCAGATACTCAGGTACTCTTTACTATCCATGCTAAAACAGAATGTATACTATGGTTCCATGCTACAGAGGCATGGAGTCCTGACTGCTACCCAGGTGACCAGGACTCCATTAGTGCCTCTGGTACTGGAGGAGTCAGGCAGGGAAGAGTGATAAGGTGTGTCACACTTACACCCCTCTCTCTCTCTCTCTCTTTCTCTCTGTCTTAAGGTGGAGAGTGTTGCGTGTATTTAGGGAAATGCAAGATCAGTGCAGTTTCCCAGGTGGAGACAAGGGGACCAACACTCATGCTGTGGGTGAGGGGCAAGGTTACTTGGCAGGAATATCCCTGGAAGAAGTGAGAGGACACCCTCCACGGTCAGTTCACTGTAGATCACTTCTCCTCCTTCACATTTTGCCACGTGCATATATGGGATAGAACAAAAAATAGAACCCCCCCCTCCTCAAACCACCCTGGGGGCTGTGTAAAAGTGCCCCCCCTCACTCCAGTGATGGGGAATTAGCGGACCAATTGGTCAGGTGGGGCTAATGACTGAAAAAAAGGAATGTACACAAATATTATTCCTATACACAGCTGTTGTTACTACCCACACAAAAACAGAAACCATATGCCCATGCTAGTTTTCACAGATTGTTTCAATGTACAGAAGAGTTGACAGAGACACCACCCAGTGAAGGAGGATGGTAGATCATTTCACTGCAATTAATGTAATGTGTGGTATCTTGGGCCATATTTCAGTGTATTTTATTAGCACATTCTGATATGTGAAGAGCCTTCCTATACCAGATAACAAATCAAGTTGAATAATTCAGATTAGCAATTGAAGAAATATATGTGGGTTACCAACTCAAGCTATGAGTTTTTATTATCATCTTAAAATGACAATAAGAAAATGTATTATAGATTTATTAACAAGAGAGGCATTTCCAGTTAGCCTTATCCTGTATATTATGTATACTATATATATATATGTATACTATACTGCAAATAAACTGAAATTAGAAGCCAACATTTAAGGTCATAGCTTAATTTTGAGATTCTAGTTGTCTTTTTTCTTCATTCCTTTTTTTTCTATAAATGAACCTAAAAGCCCCCTCCTACTCCCTAAACATAAAAGTCCCTTCCCACTCCCTAAGACTAAAATACACCTGCTTCTCCCTTCTCCATGGCTGCCACACTTACGTCTCTTGAATTTATTATATTAAGATATTAAACATTGTGTATATGGATGCTAAGATAAATAATACACAAATTGTTGAAAAATATAAAAAAATGAAATTAATTAGAAAGATTAGAAAGGAAAAAGGGATGAAGAATTAAAAAAAAGTATATTTATCATTAGTATTTCATGTCTTCTTCCACTTGTATTAATTTTCTTCCAAGTTTCCATGTCCTTTTTTCATTGTAAATAAGCATCTACTCAGACAATTTTCTTTTAACCAAATCCACATAAGTGACATGTCTTTTAAACTCTCTCCTCGTTTGAGTTGTAATTCATATTGATGCCTCTTTATTGTTCATTTGTGAAGCTATTACACAATTACAGCTCTCACATTTAATTAGTAAATCAACCAATATTAAGTATATTAATATTCTTGTTTGAATATTAGACTCATACAATTAAGAACCATATTATTAGGATTTCCTTTATTCTTAACTTAGTTTCTTTGTTAACTCTTACAAGGGAGAAAAAAGGAGAGAGGGAGGGATACAAAAAAGGGGAGAGGGAGGGATACAAAAAAGGAGAGAGGGAGGGATACAAATAACGGAAAAGTGAAGAAAAGTAAAGTTATGAACAAATAGCAAGAAGTGTGTTAAAACATTAATACAGCGAGGAGTGTTAATTTATACAATGATATAAGCCAATAAGTGTATTAAGCCATCTTATTTTTATTATATTATGGAATAAAGTTAATGGAATGCATTGAAATGTGTGGTTATCTGTTACATTTTCTGTTATTCACAGTCCTTTCTTACATTAGTATGGTGGACTGTATTCTCTTCAAATCTCAGTTTATACCAAATCATAACTTTAATAACAATGTTAATGATTAGTAATACTATATATAGAATATAATAAAATATATGTGTTGTACTAATAGCCTATGAAAAACAAATATGTCAAAACTGTATTGTATAGTACTTAATGAGAAGTTAAACAAAACCAGTTTTCTCAATACCATCTTGTTATCACATTTATATTTGAAACAGATTAAACATATTAGAATTGGCAAGTCATTGTTTAACAGAAACACAACTTGCATTCATGTCCATTATAATGAATTAATTATTTTTATATAAAGAGCATGCATTAATTGTCTTTATATACAAGAATGACTGAATCATACGTTAACAACTTATCTGATATTAATAAAGTCAGATAATCACGAAACACAAGGTGCCTCAAAACCACTATAACGCTACCTTCTGAAGACTGAGATAAAAGTTATATTCTATATAATCAGCTAAGGTTCCCCCTGAGCCATATATCATCAGAATTGGGTTGATATCAAGAAAAATAAAAACTTTAATACAGCTAACAGTTTATCTCAATATTTTCATTGAAGTAGCATCTAGCCCCAAATTTTGATTCACGAAAGAATCAACAATTAAGCAAAACGACCAGGTAGCACAAGACTTAAGAAACACGTTAATATAAATGGTATTATAAACACGGTTAAGTGCTTTTTTTCTGACTTAGACATCCTCAGAAACATGAATCAATAATACCAACACCCACTTGGAAGGTAAATTAAACCCTCCCATTGGTAACACATCCCAAAAAATGAACCAATCAGAAACTAGATAGCACAAAGCCCGCCAAGATAATTAAAGAAGCAACAACAAAAAAGCACAAAACACACGATAAAACCAACATAGACTTTGTTATAAATAACTAATACTTAGAATGCAGTGTTATAATCTGGAAGTTCTACTCTTGACTTCACTGGAGATTGAAATGGCTTCATTAAGACTGGGATGATTGCTGACATCAAGACGAAGCTGCTAACCACTCGTAGGTTGCTCAATGTTAAGGTGAAACCCCAATGGCAAAACAAACACACCAGACTCCTCCAGCAGACCACAGCTGAAATGAACAGACTGAAAGCAGCACAGCCGAATAACCCAGTGTAGTTTAATTTAATTTCTAAGGGCTTTTGCCTTCAATAAAGGCATCATCAGAGAAAAAAAATCTGAAATAAAATAACACAGGAAGCAAATCTGTTTAATTCTACCTCTCAGTAAATGTTTAACCAATAAAAACCATTACCAAGAACAAGTGTAGCAGCATTTAAAGTGACAGTGCATATATACAAAACACAAATACAAACACATATAAACCAGACCTAAAAACAGAAGAAAGACTAATAACACACTAAACAAAAGGATTTACCAGTGCATATATAGTATTATTAAAACAGATACTTAAAGTGTGGTAGCCCGGCATGCTTCCACTTACGCTGATTTTAGTAAATTTAAATTCACTCTATTGGAGCAAATTGATTCGACACTGTATACTGGTGATTGACAAAATTGGCTTCTGCACTGGGAAATGATTAGGCAGTTTTGTCTTGATGCCACCAATCATCCCAGTCTTAATAAAGCCATTTAAATCTCTAGTGAACTCAAGCATAGATCTTCCAGATTATAACACTACATTCTAGCTATTAGTTATTTATTACGAAGTCTATGCGGGTTTTATCATGTGTTTTGTGTTTCTTTGCTTCTTTAATTATCTTGTCAGGCTTTGTGCTATCTAGTTTGTGATTGGTTAATTTATGGGAGTGTGCTACAAGTGTTTTTTTTTAATTCGCCTTCTGAGTGGGTGTTGGTATTATTGATTCATGGTTCTGAAGATGTCTGTGTTAGACAAAAGCATGTAACTCTGTTTATACTGTCATTTATATTAAAATGTTTCTTGAGTCTTGTGCTACCTGATCGTTTTCCTTTTAATTTTGGACTTTTACCTACCAGTTGCAGATTTTTGCTCGTAGTTTGGTTGTTAAAGAATCAACAAGTTCAAACAGTGCAATTCTGTTCTAAAAGTCAGTAACAACCTTAATTATTCTACTAAATGCCACCATATGTAGGGTGCATTCTTTCATATATACTCCATCCATCATATAGAGCAGAGGAAGTATTCTGTAAGAACACCTGCTTGGATTATCATACACTATACACAATTAACTTAAGTATAAAAGTAGAATTAGATCTTATGAACAGACACTCCACACAATGGCTTTGTATAGCAGTATATTCATTCAGTCTTTATAAAACATTTACAACACTTATAGTGTCTGCACATTCACTTAACTCATGAATAGCTACTTACTCCATGATGGATTCTGCAATTCTTTAAACATATATATAGTAATAGCCCATAAATCTTGCAATCCGAGCTTATGAATCCGTCAATCAGCATTAATAATACAACAAATAGAGAATTACAATGAAGTACTATAAAGTTCCAATATGAATCAAAAGGCAGTTAAATTCATTACAATAAAATCACATGTATTCCATTTAGCACGTGAGACACTAGCTGCCCATAATCAAAGGGAAGTCCCTACTTCAAAGTAAACGAATATAGTCTCACAGGAAGAATCCTAACGTTGTCAAATATATAAATTATCTAATATGATTGCCACTGTTTAAATGACACCCCAAAGTCATGTGCAAAAATGGGAAAAAAGGTGTTGTGGATGTATGTATGTATGGATGGATGGATTCAGCATAGGAAAGGTATGTCTAGCTTGGATAAAAACAGGAATCAGATTGCGTCCATATATTATCCACAAGCATGGACTTTCTACATTAATCACCTCCTCTCTCTTCTAGAAAAAATACTGATTTTGTTTGCTAATAATGTGAAATATGTCCCACACTAAAGCAGGGAAGAACAGCCACTCAAAGCATTTGAGCTTCTACAGTTAACATTCAATAGAAATGTGATCATTTACATCAGTAAACCTTCTGCTAATTAATAGAAACTAGCAGTACAACTCTCTGGTACTGGTATGCTGAACTACATCACTGCAAATCAAGTTGGTACCATTATGTTCCTGAGAAGCAGGTTTTTGAGTGAGTTCATGCGAAAAACAAGCCATTTTAAAACAAAAGCGATAGTTAACAGGATAAGACAGATTTTTTAAAGCTGCTGCTGCATGAATTGCAAAACGTTTCAGTCTTATGCGTACGGATGAGTGATGTTGAATATCACCATTTAAAGTAAGAATTTATTATTTTAGTCTACGTAAATACAGGTTTACTATCAAATGATTGAAAATCAAAAAACTGAATCCCAAAAAAGACTGAAAATTCAAAATATTGAATACATTTTTAATGCAACGGACTAGCACCCCTGCTCCCCTCACCCCCTGCTAAATATATATGCCAACTCCAAGATCGCACGACAGTGGAGAAGGGGCAAGTTCCATTATTCAATATTTTGAATTTTCAGTCTTTTTGGGATTCAGTCTTTTCATTCTCAGTCATGTGATAGTAAACCGTAAATACGCATATAATTATGTAAAATGACTTAACCTATGACTATTTTAGAATATAGCACAATTACAATACGATGACATGAATTCCACTCATTGCAAGCATTCTTCACCCTGGAAGAAGATGACATTTCTGCAATCACAGAAACATGGTTCAAAGCTGCACAGAGCACCCCAGCCATGCCAGGTTACTCATGCTGTCATTCATTCAGACCCCAAACCGTGGGCAGCAAAACAAAAGGAGTTGGAGTTGCACTAAATATAAAAGACATAGACACCTCTAGGCTGGTCAAACAGTATGATGCACATGAAATACTCCAGGTGCAGTTAACAATTGGCAAGACCCCTATTCAAATCATAGCCCCCAACTCTGACTCAACATGTACACTCCACCTATCTGGACCTCTTCGAATCTATCAAGATTCACCCCTTTACCCTAATCCTGGGTGACTTTAACTATCCAACCATAGATTGGAAGAAATACTCATGCCAAAACACAAATGCCCAGAGATTCCTTTATTTCATCAATGCAGATGTCTTCGACCAGTTGGTTGACACCCCCACAAGAGGTGAAAATATCTTGGAATTGGTATTAACCAACATGAGTAACCACTGCAGCATTCCTACAGTGTCATCATCCCTGGAAAAATCTGACCACAAAGCAGTCACTTTCGAAGTCACCATCTCCCTCGACCCCCCCCCCCCCCCAGCTAGGGTCCAACAAAAAACTTCTCCAAAGCTGATTACAACCCCCTGAGGGAAGGTATAAACAGCTTCACAGCCCCCTTCCCCTCCAGAGAAACTGGCACATATGTCCAAACTTACACTAAAGTACTATATGAACATTTATTTAGCTGTATGGAATCAGGAATACCAGACAGGACAAAATCATCCTTCTCAAGGAAGAGTAAACCTGTCTGACGTCTACAATAAATAAACTCTATAATAAAAGGAAATAATTGTTGTCCAGGACCAAGAAGGAGCATGTGTCTAATTGGAAGCAATCTCTCCTAAGCCTGAACAAGCAAATAAGAGCACTAGTGAAATCCTCCAAAGCAAACTTCGAGTCCAAACTGGCCACATCTACTAAAGGCAGTCACAAGGCTTTCTTCACATATGTCCAAAATCTCAGGGGAAGCACCCAGACCTGCTTAGAACTGGTGGTCAAGGACACTACATACACAAATCCTGTAGACATAGGCAATCTGCTGGCAGATAGGTTCAGTGAAAACTTCACTCTTCTGTCCCCCTCATCAGTAAAACAGGACATCCCAGTACCTGCTCCCCTCTCCTTATCTCTAGGGAGCAAGTCCTCACTGCCCTCTCAAAGGCAAAAAATACAGCCTCCATAGGACCCAATAACATCCCAGACTGCATCCTACATGAACTCAGGCATGAACCTGCTGCACCATTAGGCACCCTGTTCAACCAAAGCCTGAGTACCAGCTTTGTCCCAGCCGAGTGGAGGACGGCTACTGTAATCCCTTTGCACAAAGGTGGAGCATCCACCGATCCAAGAAATTATAGACCCATCAGCCTAACTAGCCTGATCTCCAAGGCCATGGAGCGGATTATCGTGGACCTCATTAACAAGGACATTGGCAACCTCCAGATACTTGATCCCACACAGGTTGGTTTTGTCAAGGGGAGGTCATGCCTGTTAAATTTGGTCGACTTCTTTGAGACAGTCACCAAGGCCATAGATGAGGGGAAGACAATGCACACCACCTACCCTGACCTGGCCAAGGCCTTTGATACTATTCCCCACTCAGGTATAATAGATAAACTGTCTCAACTAGGCATAAATCCATATGTCACCAGATGGGTAGCAAACTGGCTCACTGATAGAACCCACCTAGTCAAAATAGGGGAAGCCACCTCAAGTAGTAGACCCGTAACAAGCGGTGTACCCCATGGATAGGTCTTGGGGCCTCTGCATTTTGGGATACTTCTCAGGGGTGCAGGCCAAATCTATTGGGCTATGGCTGACCAAGTTTGCAGATGACCGCAAGCTTAGTGCTGTCATCAGTTCCCCTAGTAATGTGGACATCCTCCACCCAAACAAATGACTGGTGCCAGAAACATGGCCTCAAACTGAATGCCAAAAAATGCATCATCATCCCTTTTGGGGAGAATGACATCCCCACAAATTATCACATTGATAATAAGGCACTAAGCATGCAATCAGTTGTGAGGGACTTGGGAACCCAGGTTGACAGCAAACTGACCTTTGACCACCATATTGCCTTCATTGTATAGAAAGCTTTCTACATGGCCCACCTCATTAGTAAGGGTATCTCATCCAGGGACAAGGTAGTCATAACATCCCTATATTCTTCCCTTATAAGAACAATTATTGAATACATGTACCTCACAAACCACATGCAGCAGCTGGAGAGACCACAGAGATTCCTCACCCGGGGAATCCAGGGCCTCAAACATCTACTCTACACAGATAGGCTAAAAGCCCTGTCCCTCTACTCAGTCTCCTACAAACTCCTCAGAGGTGACCTCTGTCTGGCATACAAAGCAATCTCACACCCCTCCCTGATGGGATTGCTGTATATCCTCAAGTCAAACACCACTCGAGTAACCCACACAAGTAACCTCAACCTGGTCTGTGACATCAATAGGATTTGCTGGTGGGACAGATTTGTGTCCCAGAGACTCCCCTTTTGTGAAATGGACTCCCTCTCCACGTAAATCAGAGTACCTCATTAAATCTTTTTTAAGTGCAACCTGGATAACTGGATGGGGAACAGAAAATACACCCCTGGGATTCCACCTATGTCCCTGCTGGACAGTGGCATAGGGTGCTGACTTGTTGAAACATGGGATAAATTCTTGGCTATTCTTGTAAGGGCCTCAGGGCCAGTAGCCTAGTAACTTACTATGATCCTATGATCCCATGAACAAGGTATTGTACATTATGAAGGATAACTTTACAAAGAATCCTTACATGTTACACAAGTAAAAACATATTAATACAGCAGCACATCTTTTCATTCGAAGTTTGCATAGATAATTATATGTATTTCCAAGCTTTCAGTTTTCTTTCTTCACAAATAAATCCATTTGAATATTGTACACAATCCAGACAAATTAACAGTAACAATAAAACATCACTTCAGATCTTCTTCTTCTTCTTTTGGCTTTTTCCCAGTTAGGGGTCGCCACAGCGGATCACCTGTCCGCTCATGATTGGCAGTGGAGTTTTACGGTGTCGAGTTGCCAGCCCGGCGCCCAACCTTCCACAGAAGGCACAAAACATCACTTCAGATCAGTTTTGCTAAATAAAAAAGTCCATTCAATATCTTTTTTCTCTCTCTTCATTGCATATCTTCTATTTTCCTCTCTGTATGTTGTTGCTTGTAGCAATCTTAAACTTTAAAGTCAAAGTAAACTTTATTGCACATCAGATGTTCTTAACAGTGCCAGCTAAATGAAATGGTGTTGCTTGGTGCCAGTGCAAGACATAACATAACATATAATTAGAGGGACAGTAAGAGTGATTCACATACAGTAATAATTAGGATACTTGACAACATGTAAATTTAACACATATTGGGCAATATGACATTAGACAATATTATACTAGTAGGTATTGCACAGACTAAGAATTCCCATTGTGATTTGCTTAGAATATTGCATATCCACATTAGTAGTGTGATAAACTCTGTTCGTATTACACACATATATGGACTGATGACTCACATCCACATTAGTAGTGTGATAAACTCTGTTCATATTGCACATATATGGAATGATGACTCACATCCACATTAGTAGTGTGATAAACTCTGTTCATATTGCACATATATGGATTGATGACTCACATCCACATTAATAGTGTGATAAACTCTGTTGATATTGCACACATATGGAGTGATGACTCACATCCACATTAGTAGTGTGATAGACTCTGTTCGTATTGCACATATATGGAGTGATGACTCACATCCACATTAGTAGTGAGATAAACTCTGCTCATATTGCACATATATGGACTGATGACTCACATCCACATTAGTAGTGAGATAAACTCTGTTCATATTGCACATATATGGACTGATGACTCACATCCACATTAGTAGTGTGATAAACTCTGTTCATATTGCACACATATGGAGTGATGACTCACATCCACATTAGTAGTGTGATAAACTCTGTTCATATTGCACATATATGGACTGATGGCTCACATCCACATTAGTAATGCGATAAACTCTGTTTGTATTGCACATATATGGACTGATGACTCACTCTGGCTACTGCACTAATAGTAATAGAAGAGATCTGCTATAGTCAGCATACCACAGCTTGTGGCATATTGATCCTGTTATCTACTGTCATGCTTGACATTTGAGTTCAGCAGCCTTAAGGATAGAGGGAAAAAAACTTCTGTTCAGTCTAGATGTCTTGCAATATAAGCTGCAATATGGATGCTAGTAGATTCTAGTTGTCACTTTCAGAAGAGATCTTGATTGCAAGGAAATGGGACAGCATGCCTAACTTTTGGGTGGTACAGTAGCACAGCAGATAGTATTGTCACCTCACAGCAAGAGGTTCCCTGGTTCGATCCTTGCCTGCAACATCTCCATGTTGTTCCTGTGTTTCTGTGGGTTTCTTCCTACATTCCAATGACATGCAGTAGGTGGACTGGGCACTCTAAATGGCCATAGGTGTGACTGTGCATGAGAGTGTATCATTTGGAAGAACTACTGTGGCAGGGCTAGCCACCTGGCAGTGCAAACCTTGGCTCTAGATGATTGTCACTCTTGAAGTGACATCTCAAGCCCATGTGCTAAATGGGAAAAATGGGTTGTGGATGGATGGACTTTGAGAAGAGAGCTCTTTAATGAGTAGAAGATGTAGTCCATAGCTTATATTTCTGGTATTAGTTTGCTGTTTTCCGCAAAGGGAGCTCTTTTACCCTGAAGATAAACAGATTTTTATTTTTACAGGATAACAAAATGGGCTTTAAATTGATTTTTAAATGCTTTAAAGAGGGGCCATGCATTGTTTCCTTTGCGTGAGGAGTTGTAATAGCATAACAATCACCAAGCTGTATAAGCTTCAATCCCACTCTAACTAGTACGTTTACCCAAGCACTTGCACTTGCTTGCACATAACCTAGAACTTAAACAAAAATGGTTCTATACTTTGACTTAAGTTAGATGGATAGAGATATCTGTAAAGTTAGATGATAGGGATATCTGTAAATATGTGAGCTCTTTCAATTCCACATGAAAGGTCCTCTTGCAACTTCAATACTCGCAGAATCTAAGTGGTTAAAAAGCTTACCATATCTGTTCCACCCATCTTTTCTGGTACATCAAAGATTCTGATGTTTATCTTCCTCTTCTGTTCCCAGGTCTACTAGCTTATTTTACCTCATATTTCATTTTAACAATAAACTGAATTTTCAATTTATTTTATTTGAGTCTCGTGTTGAATTTCTATGTTATTTAATATTTTTGTTTCTTTCATGGAGTTTTCATGAATAAAATCCATTGGATTTTGAAACTTTTGAATTTGTAAAGAATCTTGGATTGAAATGACCATGTCCTGAAAGCCTCTCTTCAGTGATGATAATCTCCAAGTGAAGTCTTTGTAGAGCTCATTTTTCCTTCGATTGAATGATTTTTATCTAATTCCAGCAGAACACAGGTCACAGGAAAATTAACTTAATCTAATTTATTTTTGATAACATCCTTCCACTTTTAGATATAAACTTGTTTAGTTAGTTGTTAGATCTTGAAATAATTAGTTTTAAGTGTGTATGTTGGCAATGTCTTCTCAAAGATTGATTTTATCGGAAAAGCTTCTTAATGCTTCTGCTACCTTTCAGCCATACCGCACACTCCTCACTACAATGTAATTTCTGTTTAATTAGTAAATATAAAATTATTCAATATTTATTGAGTGTGATACAGTCTGTCCTTAATTACAAGTCATAGTGTTTGCAGGTGTTGCAATGTTCTTTGCTTTTTTGCATATTGCATAACATCATGCTGAAAATAATAGTCCACAAACCTACCAGAATAAAAAGAATAAGTAAATGTAGGTTACGGAGCAACATAGAGTGGGAATCATGGAAAAAATAGGAAAAGTAATCACAGGGAGGGAACCACTAGGAAAGGGCAGGGCCGGAAAACATAGGGAATGCGTATTAGGATTCTATAGAGGGAAGGCAGGTTATGGAGTAACAATGAGGGGTATTTACAGGATGAAGGCAGCTATGGAGCAACAGTGAGGGGTAGTTGCATGCTGAAGGCAGGCTATAAAGCATCTGTAAGGGGTAGTTACAGCATGAAGGGAGGGTATGGAGCAACTGTGTGGGATAATACAAGGGTGACAGGAACAACTAAGACAAAAAGGCATGGTAGGACAGTGAAGGAAACATGAAAGAGAGATTGAAAACTAGGAATGTATATAAGGGTATGGGAGGAGGAAGGTAGGCATTGAGCAATGGAGAGGGACACAGAATTACAGGGTGGAACAGGACAAGAAATCACAGAGAGGGAAACTTCAGGGAGAGACAGGGCACCACACAAAACAGCAAAACAAAAAAATAGAGGTAAAGACAAGTCTGATATTACAAAAAGAGAATGTGTAGACAAGAACATGGAAAAAAAACTACAGAAAAAGAGAGAGAGAGAGAGAGAGAGAGAGAGAGAGGAAAGAGAAAGCAGATAACACCATGGAGCAGTAGGTTAGGGTATCACAGGGAATGTCAATTTAGGAAATAAAATAGACAAATGAAGTCTGCAACTCCACATGCAGGGCTGGTGGATTGCATCAGATGAAGGCACAGAGCAAGGAGTGATATGAAGGCACAGAGCAGGGCATCATATGAAGGCGCAAGGCATCAGATGAAGGCACAGTGCAGGGCATCATATGAAGGCACAGAGCAGGGCATCATATGAAGGCACAGAGCATGGAGTCATATGAGGGCACAGAGCAGGACATCAGATGAAGGCACAGTGTAGGGCATCATATGAAGGCACAGAGCAGGGCATCATATGAAGGCACAGGGCAAGGAGTCATATGAAGGCACGGAGCAGGGAGTCATATGAGGGCACAGAGGAGGGCATCATATGAAGTCACAGAGCACGGAGTCATATGAGGGCACAGAGCAGGACATCAGATGAAGGCACAGTGTAGGGCATCATATGAAGGCACAGAGCATAGCATCATATGAAGGCACAGGGCAAGGAGTCATATGAAGGCACAGAGCAGGGCATCATATGAAGGCACAGAGCAGGACATCAGATGAAGGCACAGAGCAGGGCATCATATGAAGGCACAGTGTAGGGCATCATATGAAGGCACAGAGCAGGGCATCATATGAAGGCACAGAGCAGGGAGTCATATGAAGGCACAGAGCAGGTTATCATATGAAGGCACAGAGCAGGTCATTATATGAAGGCACAGTGTAGGGCATCATATGAAGGCACAGAGCAGGGCATCATATGAAGGCACAGAGCAGGGAGTCATATGAAGGCACAGAGCAGGGCATCATATGAAGGCACAGAGCAGGGCATCATATGAAGGCACAGAGCAGGGCATCATGAAGGCACAGAGCAGGGAGTAATATGAAGGCACAGAGCAGGGCATCATATGAAGGCACAGAGCAGGGCATCATATGAAGGCACTGAGCAGGGAGCCATATGAAGGCACAGAGCAGGGCATCAGATGAAGGCACTGAGCAGGGCATCATATGAAGGCACAGTGTAGGGCATCATATGAAGGCACAGAGCAGGGCATCATATGAAGGCACAGAGCAGGGAGTCATATGAAGGCACAGAGCAGGGAGTAATATGAAGGCACAGAGCAGGGCATCATATGAAGGCACAGAGCAGGGCATCATATGAAGGCACTGAGCAGGGAGTCATATGAAGGCACAGAGCAGGGCGTCAGATAAAGGCACTGAGCAGGGCATCATATGAAGGCACAGAGCAGGGCATCATATGAAGGCACAGAGCAGGGAGTCATATGAAGGCACAGAGCAGGACATCAGATGAAGGCACAGAGCAGGGCATCATATGAAGGCACAGAGCAGGGAGTCGTATGAAGGCACAGTGCAGGGCATCATATGAAGGCACAGAGCAGGGCATCATATGAAGGCACTGAGCAGGGAGTCATATGAAGGCACAGAGCAGGGCATCATATGAAGGCACAGAGCAGGGCATCATAGGAAAGCACTGAGCAGGGAGTCATATGAAGGCACAGAGCAGGGCATCATATGAAGGCACTGAGCAGGGAGTCATATGAAGGCACAGAGCAGGGAGTCATATGAAGGCACAGAGCATGGAGTCATATGAAGGCACAGGGCAGGGAGTCATATGAAGGCACAGAGCAGGGCATCATATGAAGGCACAGAGCAGGGAATCATATGAAGGCACAGTGTAGGGCATCATATGAAGGCACAGAGCAGGGCATCATATGAAGGCACTGAGCAGGGAGTCATATGAAGGCACAGAGCATGGAGTCATATGAAGGCACAGAGCAGGGCATCATATGAAGGCACAGAGCAGGACATCAGATGAAGGCACAGAGCAGGGCATCATATGAAGGCACAGAGTAGGGCATCATATGAAGGCACAGAGCAGGGCATCATATGAAGGCACAGAACAGGGAATCATATGAAGGCACAGTGTAGGGCATCATATGAAGGCACAGAGCAGGGCATCATATGAAGGCACAGAGCATGGAGTCATATGAGGGCACAGAGCAGGACATCAGATGAAGGCACAGTGTAGGGCATCATATGAAGGCACAGAGCAGGGCATCATATGAAGGCACAGGGCAAGGAGTCATATGAAGGCACAGAGCAGGGAGTCATATGAGGGCACAGAGGAGGGCATCATATGAAGGCACAGAGCACGGAGTCATATGAGGGCACAGAGCAGGACATCAGATGAAGGCACAGTGTAGGGCATCATATGAAGGCACAGAGCAGGGCATCATATGAAGGCACAGGGCAAGGAGTCATATGAAGGCACAGAGCAGGGCATCATATGAAGGCACAGAGCAGGACATCAGATGAAGGCACAGAGCAGGGCATCATATGAAGGCACAGTGTGGGGCATCATATGAAGGCACAGAGCAGGGCATCATATGAAGGCACAGAGCAGGGCATCATATGAAGGCACAGTGTAGGGCATCATATGAAGGCACAGAGCAGGGCATCATATGAAGGCACAGAGCAGGGAGTCATATGAAGGCACAGAGCAGGGCATCATATGAAGGCACAGAGCAGGGCATCATATGAAGGCACAGAGCAGGGCATCATATGAAGGCACAGTGTAGGGCATCATATGAAGGCACAGAGCAGGGCATCATATGAAGGCACAGAGCAGGGCATCATATGAAGGCACTGAGCAGGGAGCCATATGAAGGCACAGAGCAGGGCATCAGATGAAGGCACTGAGCAGGGCATCATATGAAGGCACAGTGTAGGGCATCATATGAAGGCACAGAGCAGGGCATCATATGAAGGCACAGAGCAGGGAGTCATGTGAAGGCACAGAGCAGGGAGTAATATGAAGGCACAGAGCAGGGCATCATATGAAGGCACAGAGCAGGGCATCATATGAAGGCACAGAGCAGGGCATCATATGAAGGCACAGAGCAGGGAGTCATATGAAGGCACAGAGCAGGACATCAGATGAAGGCACAGAGCAGGGCATCATATGAAGGCACAGAGCAGGGAGTCGTATGAAGGCACAGTGCAGGGCATCATATGAAGGCACAGAGCAGGGCATCATATGAAGGCACTGAGCAGGGAGTCATATGAAGGCACAGAGCAGGGCATCATATGAAGGCACAGAGCAGGGCATCATAGGAAAGCACTGAGCAGGGAGTCATATGAAGGCACAGAGCAGGGCATCATATGAAGGCACTGAGCAGGGAGTCATATGAAGGCACAGAGCAGGGAGTCATATGAAGGCACAGAGCATGGAGTCATATGAAGGCACAGGGCAGGGAGTCATATGAAGGCACAGAGCAGGGCATCATATGAAGGCACAGAGCAGGGCATCATATGAAGGCACAGAGCAGGGCATCATATGAAGGCACTGAACAGGGAGTCATATGAAGGCACAGAGCATGGAGTCATATGAAGGCACAGAGCATGGAGTCATATGAAGGCACAGAGCAGGGCATCATATGAAGGCATAGAGCAGGACATCAGATGAAGGCACAGAGCAGGGCATCATATGAAGGCACAGAGTAGGGCATCATATGAAGGCACAGAGCAGGGCATCATATGAAGGCACAGAACAGGGAATGATATGAAGGCACAGTGTAGGGCATCATATGAAGGCACAGAGCAGGGCATCATATGAAGGCACAGGGCAGGGAGTCATATGAAGGCACAGAGCAGGGCATCATATGAAGGCACAGAGCAGGGAATCATATGAAGGCACAGTGTAGGGCATCATATGAAGGCACAGAGCAGGGCATCATATGAAGGCACAGAGCAGGGCATCATATGAAGGCACTGAGCAGGGAGTCATATGAAGGCACAGTGCAGGGCATCATATGAAGGCACAGAGCAGGGCATCATATGAAGGCACTGAGCAGGGAGTCATATGAAGGCACAGTGCCTGGAACCATGGGGAGAGACAGCTAAGGGAACAGCAACAAGATTTGGGCAGGAAAAGGAAGGCTTAAAACAAAAAGGCAGCACAGGAAACCAAAGACAGCAACAATTGAAGTGCTGGAATGGGCAGCTTGTGGAAAAAGAGGAATAATAAAGAGGCAGCTCACAAATGAAAGTGAAAAGGATGAAAGGGGATTAAAGGAGATAAAAGACATAAATAGAAAAGGGAGCACTACATTAAATGGTAAAGAATGTTACCTAGGAAACCAGGTAGGAGGGAACTAAGGATGGTAAAAAATGTTACCTAGGAAACTTCAGGTAGGAGGGAACTAAGGACATCACAGGGAACTGGGGGTGGAGACATAGCACCAACTGTAGGAAAGGGTAGTGGTGCAGTGGTTAACATTGTCACCTCACAGCAAGAGGTTTTCCAGTTCGATTCTTGGCTGGGGTGCCTTCTGTGCGAAGTCTGCATGTCCTCCCTGTGTTCGCGTGGGTTTCCTCCAGGTACTCTGGTTTCCTCCCACATTCCAAAGACATGCATCTGGAGTATTTCTCTCTCAGCCTCTGCTGAAAATAGGCTCTGTACTAGTCAGACTTTCCCGGTCAACAAATGTTAAATAAAATAAAATAAATATAACTTAGACAGCATACAGCAATATGCTTTGGAATAATTCGACCACGGTCCTGGTATGGGAAACATGTTGGCTTTTTAGAAAGGAATGTAGTTACGGTCTACTCTGAGAGGAGTGTCTACTTGTGTTTCAGCATATTTGTCAGTTTGCAGATATTTTTGTGCAGTATAGGTGCCATTTTATTCATATTGCTAGGAGTTAACAGAGCTTAACATGATGCAGTTTCTAAAGAGCAGGCCTACAAGCTGTCGGCCTTGGAGGTAAGTGGGCAACTTATTACCTCATCAGGGAAAATGTAGTTATGCTGCCCTCTGGAAGAAATACTGATAATAGTGCCTTGTTGTGTTTAGGCAAATATGTAATTCGCAAATATTTTTTTGAGGATCAGAGCAGATTGTTTGCAAGAATTGATATCTGTCACTGATATGGAGAAGGGATGACTCCACAAGGATGGCAGTAGTTAAAGCATTCACTGCACAGCCTTAGGAATGTGTCCACTAAGGGGATGTTATTAATTGGCCTATGATATTACTTCAGGAATTAATCCACACACAGGGGACAGAATCACCCCGTTACATCAGGAATCTGCACATAGAAAGCATGAATTAGCCATAGCACTTGTTTAGAAACAAGACTACAGGTAAGACATTAACTAACCCATAGCTCTAGATTAGAAACATAGTTAGTCAGGGGAGGCATTCAAGAGCTCATAGAATTATCTCAGCAGTGGCCCTATGCAGATGTCATGAATCGGCACACAGCATTACCTCCAGAAAGTTCATACACAGGGGATGCAGCTAATCAGTCAGCAAACTCAGAAATACACCAGCATAGAAATCATTAACCAGTCATCACACTACCCCAGGCTTAGCCTCATCCAAGGCAAAGTATTAATCATTTTATGGTATTATATCAGAAAATGACCTGCCATGGGGAAAGCATTAATCAGCTCATGGCGTATCTAGGGAATGGACCTATCTAGACAAAGGTACTAGTCAGTCTATTGTATCATCTTGGGAAAAAGTCTACACAGGGAAAGGTGTTAATCAGCCAAGTGAATTACCTCAGGTATGTTTCCAGCCAGCAGAAGGCATTTGTCAACCAATGGCTTTAACTCAAGTATGTATCACTCAGATTAAGGCATTAATTAGCCCATGGCATTACTCCAGGAATGGTCCCACCCAGGGAAAGGCATTAAACAGCCCATGACATTAGCTTGTAAAGGGGTCCACCCAGGTGAAGGAATTAATCAGTCCATAGCATTACATCAGGAAAGTACCCAACCAGTGATGGAATTAATCAACCTATGACATTACTTTAGGTAAAGGCCCATTCAGGTGAAATAATTAATCAACCCCTGCCATTAAATGAGGAACAAGCTCCCACCCAGGGGAAAGCATTAAGCAGTGTGTGACATTACTTAGAAAGGAGCCCACTTGGGAAAGGAATTAATCAGCCCATGGCATTATGACACATGTGGGCTGTTGCCAGGGGGAAGGCCTTAATTAGCCAATGGCATTACTTCATAAAAAGACCTACTCAGGGAGGGCATTAATCAGCTTATGGCATTACTTCATAAAAAGACCTACTCAGGGAAGACCTTAATCAACCTATGGCATTGCTTCATAAAGAGACCTACTCGGGGAAGGTATTAACTAGCCAGTGACTTTGTCTCAAGTACAGTTTGAAACAGAAGATGGCAGTTAGAGTAGAGGACTACAGTTCTGTGCTGCTAATGAGCTGCTTTCTGTGCTAGAAGTTTTTTGTGTCTTTCAGCTTTTCCTGATTAGGGGTCGCCACAGCGGAACTCCTGTCCACTAATGATTGGTAATTGATTTTTACGTGCCGAGTTACCAGCCCTAATGCACAACCTTCAACGAAGGTACGCCCATTCACGTATGTCTCCACGCAGAAGACACACTAGCTGAGAATCGAACCAGACAGCATCTTACTGTGAGGCGACAACGCTACCGCAGCACCACCACCGCGCTTTCTGTGCTAGAAGTACAGAATTCAATTCCTTCCACCTTCATTTGCCTACTGTGTGGCACATTACATAACCAGACAGTCCTCCTGGGTCACTCCTAGAATGGGACATTTTATCCAGTGGATTTACTTGGTCAATAAATAGAAAAAAAAATTGTCATTACCTGATAATTTTTTTGTAAATATCTTATAAGTGATTGACTCAGCTCATACATTTCAAGATATGTAAAATATTGTCCTTCTGTATATTGAATGTTAAACTGTTGTTCTTATATGCTGTACTAATACATTGTATATTATCTTTCTGTCTGGAGCTGTTCTCCTTGGGCCTCCATTGAAAACGGGCTACGTTGGCCCAATGGACTTTCCCGGTTAACAAACTGAAATAAATAAATACATAAAATAAATTACCTCATGCATTGGACCGTGCAGGGAAAATAATTAATCAACCTATGGTATTATTTTAGAAAAAGGTACTCTTTAGGGATGAATCAGCCTATGGCATCATCAAAGGAATGGGACACACATCAGAATACACATATGATTTTCTGCAGCACTATACTATGTGTGTCTCCTTCCTCCTTGGCATTATTTGAGTCAGTTCAGTGTGACTTGGATGGGGACATTGGGATAAATTGGTACCAGTTTTCAGTATTAGCACATGACTGTGTACACTGACCCTGAAATAAATGGACCACATTTCTCCAGAGGAGTGTTGACGTTTGGGAAATAACTGCAAACCCTGAACATATCCTAATAGTTTGGTATTAATCAATGTACTGGATTGTCTTGGGGGTGAAGGCAAGCTGTATGTCCTCAACCAGACAATATTCTGTTGAGCTGTTGAGCTTATTCTGATTCCCAGCAGCTCCAGTGCATAATGACGTAAGTTGACCAGTACTCCGAGGTCATATCTGAAAAAGCTACCTCTATTTAAAGCTCTCTGTATATGGCCATTTCACCTTTTAATAAAAGAATGAACTGATGAATAATAAAAGAAAGATGGATGGGTGGATAGATAGATAGATAGATAGATAGATAGATAGATAGATAGATAGATAGATAGATAGGTTACCAGCTGGATTGCCTTTGGGCTATGCACTATAGTTTAATCAGTCTATTGCCTCTCCCTAAAGATGACCTTTGATCAGAGAAATAACTATTAATTTGTTATGGCACATGAGATGAGTTATTTTAAGGTCTGGCAATGCATAGACTAGGGGAGGTAGGATATGTAGGTTCAGCATAACCTTTGTACTGTACTGCCCGTAGAGAAATGGGAAACTGGTGACACAGGAGAAATAAAGATAAAGACTGAGAGACAAACACAGAGACAGAGAGAAAACTGAGCCATGCACTCAAGGTATCAAGATATGAAAATTCAACTTTAAAGGGCTATGTAACTTATAGACAGCTCTGTGTATATAAAACAGTCACTCTCATGTCTCTGGGGATTAATCATCAGTGGCATGATTACAACTTTGCAGTATCTTGCCTATACTATATGAGTCATCTTCTGATATTCACTGCTTACATGATAGCTGATATGCACACAACATGTAAGACTAACTGCTTAATTACAGCTTAGCAACATGCACCAAAGACTCATCTGTATGTCTCTATGGAACATATCTCAGAAAGGATACATTGTCTGTTTTTTATTTGTGATTATTGGTAAAGTTTTTCTTTGTGAGTTTTATAATTGAAACTCTTTAGATATATATAGTGCCTTGGGCCTGTGTTGTGACTGAACAATTTCCAGTGGTGTAGCCTGCAGTTTTTTCAGTAAAGACGCAATTAAGGTGTAATATGTGAAAAGCTGCACAAATCCGCAGTTGCTATTTCAGTAAAGTGTCATCATATAAGTAAAATTCAACAGCTGTACAAAACTTGCATTTCTTTTAGTAAAGAGTAGCAAACATGAAATGTAAAAACCTATACAGAACAAATAATTGATGTTTTATCTAGAAATACAGCAGTTTAAAAGTGAAACTGTCACACATACAGATTTACACACACACCACACACACACACACACACACACACACACACACACACACACACACACACACACACACATACAAAAGAGTGTATGTGTGTGTGTGTGTGTGTGTGTGTGTGTGTGTGTGTGTGTGTGTGTGTGTGTGTTTATCATTTTATGTAAGCAGTATGCTTTTTTATGGCCATCTCCTGCATATTAGTTGGTGTCAGTTGTGTGGATTTTAAACTCATGCTCTGATACCAATTACTGTAATTCCAAAGAGGGACACTTTTGAGAAAATACCATCAGACTTACATGTTTGGTAAGCATGGCTGATACAACCAGATATTCTCTCTGAAAGTAATGGAATAACCTAGCACACAGGCTTTCAACTAAGAAATAAACAGATCCAGTAAAGGAATATAAAAATGTGGAAGCAGAAAGTAAGGGAATAACTTAGCATACAGGCTTTCAACTAAGAAATAAACAAATAGATCCAGTAAATTAATATAAAAAATGTGGAAGCAGAAAGTATGGGAATAATTTAGCATACGGGTTTTCATCCAAGCAATAAACAAATAGATCCAGTAAGGGAATATATAAAAAATGTGGAAGCAGAAATTAAGGGAATAACTTAGCTTACAGGCTTTCAATTAAGAAATAAACAGATCCAGTAAATGAATATAAAAAATGTGGAAGCAGAAAGTATGGGAATAACTTAGCATATAGGCTTTCAACTAAGAAATAAACAAATAGATCCAGTAAAGGAATATAAAAAAGTGGAAGCAGAAAGTATAGGAATAACGTAGCATACAGGCTTTCAACTAAGAAATAAACAAATAGAATAAGTAAAGGAATATAAAAAATGTGGAAGCAGAAAGGATGGGAATAACTTAGCATATAGGCTTTCAACTAAGAAATAAACAAATAGATCCAGTAAAGAAATATAAAAAATGTGGAAGCAGAAAGTAATGGAATAACTTAGCATACAGGCTTTCAAGTAAGAAATAAACAGATCCAGTAAAGGAATATAAAAAATGTGGAAGCAGAAAGTAAGGGAAAAACTTAGCATATGGGCTTTCAACTAAGAAATAAAAAAATAGATCCAGTAAAGGAATATAAAAAAATGTGGAAGCAGAAAGTAAGGGAATAACTTAGCACAGAGGCTTTCAACTAAGAAATAAACAAATAGATCCAGTAAAGGAATATAAAAAAGTGGAAGCAGAAAGTAAGGGAATAACTTTCAGCTAAGAAATAAACGAATAGATCCAGTAAATGAATATAAAAAAAATGTGGAAGCAGAAAGTAATGGAATAATGTAGCATACAGACTTTCTACTAAGAAATAAACAAATAGGTCCAGTAAAGGAATATAAAAAAAATGTGGAAGCAGAAAGTATGGGAATAACTTAGCATACAGGCTTTCAACAAAGAAATAAACAAGTAGATCCAGTAAAGGAATATAAAAAAGTGGAAGCAGAAAGTAAGGGAATAACTTTCAGCTAAGAAATAAACGAATAGATCCAGTAAATGAATATAAAAAAAATGTGGAAGCAGAAAGTAATGGAATAATGTAGCATACAGACTTTCTACTAAGAAATAAACAAATAGGTCCAGTAAAGGAATATAAAAAAATGTGGAAGCAGAAAGGATGGGAATGACTTAGCATACAAGCTTTCAACTAAGAAATAAATAGATCCAGTAAAGGAATATAAAAAAATGGAAGAAAAAGGTATGAGAATAAGTTAGCATACAGGCTTTTAAGTAAGAAATAAGCAAATAGATCCAGTAAAGGAAAATATAAAAACATGGAAGCAGAAAATGTGGGAATAACTTAGCATACAGGGTTTTAACTAAGAAATAAAGAAATAGATCCAGTAAAGGAATATAAAAAATGTGGAAGCAGAAAGTCATGGAATAACTGAGCGTACAGGCTTTCAGCTAAGAAATAAACAAATAGATACAGTAAAGGAATATAAAAAAATGTGGAAGCATCAAGTATGGGAATAACTTAGCATACAGGCTTTCAACTAAGAAATAAACAAATAGATCCAGTAAAGGAATATAAAAAAAATGTGCAAGCAGAAAGTAAGGGAATAACTTAGCATACAGGCTTTCAACTAAGAAATAAACAAATAGATCAAGTAAAGGAATATAAAAAAAATGTGGAAGCAGAAAGTATGGGAGTGACTTAGTATACAGGCTTTCAACTAAGAAATAAAAAATAGATCTAGTAAAGGAATATAAAAAATGTGGAAGCAGAAAGTATGGGAATAACGTAGCATACAGGCGTTTAACTAAAAAATAAACAAATAGATCAAGTAAAGGAATATAAAAAAATGTGGAAGCAGAAAGTATGGGAATAATTTAGCATACAGGCTTTTAACTAAGAAATAAACAAATTGATCCAGTAAAGGAATTTAAAAAAATGTGGAAGTAGAAAGAATGGGAATAACCTAGTATACATCTTTCAACTTAGAAATAAACAAATAGATCTAGTAAAGGAATATAAAAAAATGTTGAAGTAGAAAGTAAGGGAATAACTTAGCATACAGGTTTCAACTAAAAAAGAAACAAATAGATCCAGTAAAGGAATATAAAAAATGTGGAAGCAGAAAGTTTGGGAATAACTTAGCTTACAGACTTTCAACTAGGAAATAAAGACACAGATCCAGTAAAGGAATATAAAAAAATGTGGAAGCAGAATGTATGGGAATAACGTAGCATACAGGCTTTCAACTAAGAAATAAACAAATAGATCCAGTAAAGGAATATAAAAAAAATTTGGAATAAGAAATTATGGGAATAACTTAGCATACAGGCTTTCAAGTAAGAAATAAACAGATTCAGTAAAGGAATATAAAAAATGTGGAAGCAGAAAGTAAGCGAATAACTTAGCATATAGGATTTCAACTAAGAAATAAAAAAATAATTCCACTAAAGTAATATAAAAAAATGTGGAAGCAGAAAGTAAGGGAATAACTTATCATACAGACTTTCAACTAAGAAATAAAAAATAGATCCAGTAAAGGAATATAAAAAATGTGGAAGCAGAAAGTAAGGGAATAACTTAGCATACAGGCTTTCATCTAAGAAATAAACAAATAGATCCAGTAAAGGAATATAAAAAAATGCGGAAGCAGAAAGGATGTGAATAACTTAGCATACAGGCTTTCAACTAACAAATATACAAATAGATCCAGTAAAGGTATATAAAAAATGTGGAAGCAGAAAGTAATGGAATAACTTAGCATACAGGCTTTCAACTAAAAAATAAACAAATAGATCCAGTAAAGGAATATTAAAAAAATGGAAGAAAAAGGTATGAGAATAAATTAGCATACAGGCTTTTAACTAAGAAATAAGCAAATAGATCCAGTAAAGGAAAATATAAAAACGTGGAAGCAGAAAATATGGAAATAACTTAGCATACAGGCTTTCAACTAAGAAATAAAAAAATAGATCCAGTAAAGGAATATAAAAAAATGTGGAAGCAGAAAGTAAGGGAATAACTTAGCATAGAGGCTTTCAACTAAGAAATAAACAAATAGATCCAGTAAAGGAATATAAAAAATGTGGAAGCAGAAAGTAAGGGAATAACTTAGCATATAGGCTTTCAACTAAGAAATAAAAAAATAGATCCAGTAAAGGAATATAAAAAAATGTGGAAGCAGAAAGTAAGGGAATAACTTAGCATAGAGGCTTTCAACTAAGAAATAAACAAATAGATCCAGTAAAGGAATATAAAAAAATGTGGAAGCAGAAAGTATGGGAATAACTTTGCATACAGACTTTCAATTAAGAAATAAACAGATCCAGTAAAGGAATATAAAAAAATGTGGAAGCAGACAGTATGGGAATAACTTAGCATACAGGCTTTCAACTAAGAAATAAACAAATAGATCCAGTAATGGAATATAAAAAAGTGGAAGCAGAAAGTAAGGGAATAACTTAGTATACAGGCTTTCAACTAAGAAATAAACAAATAGATCCAGTAAAGGAATATAAAAAAAATGTGGAAGCAGAAAGTAAGGGAAGAACGTAGCATACAGGCTTTCTACTAAGAAATAAACAAATAGATCCAGTAAAGGAATATAAAAAAATGTGGAAGCAGAAAGGATGGGAATAACTTAGCATACAGACTTTCAACTAACAAATATACAAATAGATCCAGTAAAGAAATATAAAAAATGTGGAAGCAGAAAGTAATGGAATAACTTAGCATACAGGGTTTTAACTAAGAAATAAAGAAATAGATCTAGTAAAGGAATATAAAAAAATGGAAGAAAAAGGTATGAGAATAACTTAGCATACAGGCTTTTAACTAAGAAATAAGCAAATAGATCCAGTAAAGGAAAATATAAAAACGTGGAAGCAGAAAATATGGAAATAACTTAGCATACAGGCTTTCAACTAAGAAATAAAGAAATAGATTCAGTAAAGGAATATAAAAATGTGGAAGCAGAAAGTATGGGAATAACTGAGCATACAGGCTTTCAGCTTAGAAATAAACAAACAGATCCAGTAAAGGAATATAAAAACAGGTGGAAGCAGAAAGAAATGGAAAAACTTAGTATACAGGCTTTCAACTAAGAAATAAACACATAAATCCAGTAAAGGAATATAAAAAAATGTGGATGCATCAACTATGGGAATAACTTCGCATACATGCTTTCAACTAAGAAATAAACAAATAGATCCAGTAAAGGAATATAAAAAAATGTGGAAGCAGAAAGTATGGGCATAACTTAGCATACATGCTTTCTACTAAGAAAAAAACACATAGATCCAGTAATGGAATATAAGAAAATGTGGAAGCAGAAAGTATGGGAATAACTGAGCTTACAGGCTTTCAACTAAGAAATAAACAGATCCAGTAAAGGAATATAACAAATGTGGAAGCAGAATGTAATGGAATAACTTAGCATACAGGCTTTCAACTAAGAAATAAACACATAGATCCAGTAAAGGAATGTAAAAAAATATGGAACTAGAAAGTATGACAATAACTTAGAATACAGGCTTTCAACTAAGACATAAACAAATAGATCGAGTAAAGGAATATAAAAATTTGGAAGCAGAAAGTAGGGGAACAACTTAGCATACAGGCTTTCAACTAAGAAATAAACAAATACATCCAGTAAAAGAATATAAAAAAATGTGGAAGCAGAAAGTATGGGAATAACTTAGCATACAGACTGCCAACTAAGAAATAAACTAATAGATCCAGTAAAGGAATATAAAAAAATGTGGAAGCACAAAGTATGGGAATAACTTAGCATACAGGCTTTCAACTAAGAAATAAACAAATAGATCAAGTAAAGGAATATAAAAAAGGTGGAAGCAGAAAGTATGGGAATAACCTAGCATACAGGCTTTTAACCAAGAAATAAACAAATTGATCCAGTAAAGGAATATAAAAAAAGGTGGAAGCAGAAAGTATGGGAATAACTTAGCATACAGGCTTTGAACTAAGAAGTAAACAAATACATCCAGTAAAGGAATACAAAAAAATGTGGAATCAGAAAGGATGGGAATAACTTAGCATACAGACATTCAACTAAGAAATAAACAAATAGTTCCTGTAAAGGAATATAAAAAAAGGTGGAAGCAGAAAGTATGGGAATAACTTAGCATACAGGCTTTCAACTAAGAAATATACAAATCCAGGAAAGGAATATAAAGAATGTGGAAGCAGAAAGAATAAGAATAACTGAGCATAAAGGTTTTCAAATAAGAAATAAACAAATAGATCCAGTAAAGTAATATAAAAAAGTGGAAGCAGAAAGTATGGGAATAACTTAGTATACAGACTTTCAACTAAGAAATAAACACATAGATCCAGTAAAGGAATACAAAAAAAATGTGGAAGCAGAAAGTATGGGATGAACTTGGCATACAGGCTTTCAACTAAGAAACAAAAAATAGATCCAGTAAAGGAATATAAAAAGTGTGGAAGCAGAAAGTATGGGAATAACGTAGCATACAGGCGTTTAACTAAAAAATAAACAAATAGATCAAGTAAAGGAATATAAAAAAATGTGGAAGCAGAAAGTATGGGAATAATTTAGCATACAGGCTTTTAACTAAGAAATAAACAAATTGATCCAGTAAAGAGATTTAAAAAAATGTGGAAGTAGAAAGAATGGGAATACCATAGTATACAGGCTTTCAACTTAGAAATAAACAAATAAATCCAGTAAAGGAATATAAAAAAATGTTGAAGTAGAAAGTAAGGGAATAACTTAGCATACAAGTTTCAACTAAAAAATAAACAAATAGATCCAGTAAAGGAATATAAAAAATGTGGAAGCTGAAAGTTTGGGAATAACTTTGCTTCCAGACTTTCAACTAGGAAATAAAGACACAGATCCAGTAAAGGAATATAAAAAAATGTGGAAGCAGAATGTATGGGAATAACGTAGCATACAGGCTTTCAACTAAGAAATAAACAAATAGATCCAGTAAAGGAATATAAAAAAAATTGGAATAAGAAATTATGGGAATAACTTAGCATACAGGCTTTCAAGTAAGAAATAAACAGATTCAGTAAAGGAATATAAAAAATGTGGAAGCAGAAAGTAAGGGAATAACTTAGCATACAGACTTTCAACTAAGAAAAAAAAATAGATCCAGTAAAGGAATATAAAAAAATGTGGAAACAGAAAGTAAGGGAATAACTTAGCATACAGGTTTTCATCTAAGAAATAAACAAATAGATCCAATAAAGGAATATAAAAAAAATGCGGAAGCAGAAAGGATGTGAATAACTTAGCATACAGGCTTTCAACTAACAAATATACAAATAGATCCAGTAAAGAAATATAAAAAATGTGGAAGCAGAAAGTAATGGAATAACTTAGAATACAGGCTTTCAACTAAAAAATAAACAAATACATCCTGTAAAAGAATATAAAAAAAAATGGAAGAAAAAGGTATGAGAATAAATTAGCATACAGGCTTTTAACTAAGAAATAAGCAAATAGATCCAGTAAAGGAAAATATAAAAACGTGGAAGCAGAAAATATGGAAATAACTTAGCATACAGGGTTTTAACTAAGAAATAAAGAAATAGAGCCAGTAAAGGAATATAAAAAAGGTGGAAGCAGAAAGAAATGGAAAAAACTTAGCATACCGGCTTTCAAGTAAGAAATAAACATATCCAGTAAAGGAATATAAAAAATGTGGAAGCAGAAAGTAAGGGAATAACTTAGCATAGAGGCTTTCAACTAAGAAATAAACAAATAGATCCAGTAAAGGAATATAAAAAAATGTGGAAGCAGAAAGTAAGGGAATAACTTAGCATACAGGCTTTCAACTAAGAAAAAAACAAATAGATCCAGTAATGGAATATAAAAAAGTGGAAGCAGAAAGTAAGGGAATAACTTAGTATACAGGCTTTCAGCTAAGAAATAAACAGATCCAGTAAAGGAATATAAAAAAAATGTGGAAGCAAAAAGTAAGGGAATAACGTAGCATACAGGCTTTCTACTAAGAAATAAACAAATAGATCCAGTAAAGAAATATAAAAAATGTGGAAGCAGAAATTAATGGAATAACTTAGCATACAGGGTTTTAACTAAGAAATAAAGAAATAGATCTAGTAAAGGAATATAAAAAAATGGAAGAAAAAGGTATGAGAATAACTTAGCATACAGGCTTTTAAGTAAGAAATAAGCAAATAGATCCAGTAAAGGAAAATATAAAAACATGGAAGCAGAAAATATGGGAATAACTTAGCATACAGGGTTTTAACTAAGAAATAAAGAAATAGATCCAGTAAAGAAATATAAAAATGTGGAAGCAGAAAGTCATGGAATAACTGAGCATACAGGCTTTTAGCTAAGAAATAAACAAATAGATCCAGTAAAGGAATATAAAAAAAATGTGGAAGCAGAAAGTAACGGAATAACTTAGCATATAGGCTTTCAACTAAGAAATAAAAAAATAGATCCACTAAAGTAATATAAAAAAATGCGGAAGCAGAAAGTAATGGAGCAACTTAGCATACAGGCTTTCAACTAAGAAATAAACAAATAGATCCAGTAAAGGAATATAAAAAAATAGAAGAAAAATGTATGAGAATTACTTAGCATACAGGTGTTCAAGTAAGAAATAAGCAAATAGATCCAGTAAAGGAAAATATAAAAACATGGAAAATGTGGGAATAACTTAGCATAGAGGCTTTCAACTAAGAAATAAAAAAATAGATCCACTAAAGTAATATAAAAAAATGCGGAAGCAGAAAGTAATGGAATAACTTAGCATACAGGCTTTCAGCTAAGAAATAAACAAATAGATCCAGTAAAGGAATATAAAAAAAGGTGGAAGCAGAAAGAAATGGAAAAACTTAGCATACAGGCTTTCAACTAAGAAATAAACACATAAATTCAGTAAAGGAATATAAAAAATGTGGAAGCATCAAGTATAGGAATAACTTAGCATACAGGCTTTCAACTAAGAAATAAACAAATAGATCCAGTAAAGGAATATAAAAAAAATGCGGAAGCAGAAAGGATGTGAATAACTTAGCATAGAGGCTTTCAACTAAGAAATAAACAAATAGATCAAGTAAAGGAATATAAAAAAATGTGGAAGCAGAAAGTATGGGAATGACTTAGTATACAGGCTTTCAACTAAGAAATAAAAAATAGATCCAGTAAAGGAATATAAAAAAATGTGGACGCAGAAAGTATGGGAATAATGTAGCATACAGGCGTTTAACTAAAAAATAAACAAATAGATCAAGTAAAGGAATATAAAAAAATATGGAAGCAGAAAGTATGGGAATAATTTAGCATACAGGCTTTTAACTAAGAAATAAACAAATTGATCCAGTAAAGGAATTAAAAAAAATGTGGAAGCAGAATGAATGGGAATAACTTAGTATACAGGCTTTCAACTAAGAAATAAAAAATAGATCCAGTAAAGGAATATAAAAAAATGTGGACGCAGAAAGTATGGGAATAATGTAGCATACAGGCGTTTAACTAAAAAATAAACAAATAGATCAAGTGAAGGAATATAAAAAAATGTGGAAGCAGAAAGTATGGGAATAATTTAGCATACAGGCTTTTAACTAAGAAATAAACAAATTGATCCAGTAAAGGAATATAAAAAAATGTGGAAGCATCAAGTATAGGAATAACTTAGCATACAGGCTTTCAACTAAGAAATAAACAAATAGATCCAGTAAAGGAATATAAAAAATGTGGAAGCAGGAAGTTTGGGAATAACTTAGCTTACAGACTTTCAACTAGGAAATAAAGACACAGATCCAGTAAAGGAATATAAAAAAATGTGGAAGCAGAATGTATGGGAATAATGTAGCATACAGGCTTTCAACTAAGAAATAAACAAATAGATCCAATAAAGGAATATAAAAAAATGTGGAATAAGAAATTATGGGAATACCTTAGCATACAGGCTTTCAAGTAAGAAATAAACAGATCCAGTAAAGGAATATAAAAAATGTGGAAGCAGAAAGTAAGGGAATAACTTAGCACACAGGCTTTCAACTAAGAAATAAACAAATAGATCCAGTAAAGAATATAAAAAAGTGAAATCAGAAAGTATGGGAATAACTGAGCATACAGGCTTTCAGCTTAGAAATAAACAAATAGATCCAGTAAAGGAATATAAAAACAGGTAGAAGCAGAAAGAAATGGAAACACTTAGCATACAGGCTTTCAACTAAGAAATAAACACATAAATACAGTAAAGGAATATAAAAAAATGTGGAAGCATCAAGTATAGGAATAACTTAGCATACAGGCTTTCAACTAAGAAATAAACAAATAGATCCAGTAAAGGAATATAAAAAATGTGCAAGCAGAAAGTATGGGCATAACTTAGCATACATGCTTTCAACTAAGAAAAAAACACATAGATCCAGTAATGGAATATAAAAAAACTTGGAAGCAGAAAGTATGGGAATAACTGAGCTTACAGGCTTTCAACTAAGAAATAAATAGATCCAGTAAAGGAATATAACAAATGTGGAAGCAGAATGTAATGGAATAACTTAGCATACAGGCTTTCAACTAAGAAATAAACACATAGATCCAGTAAAGGAATGTAAAAAAACATGGAACTAGAAAGTATGACAATAACTTAGAATACAGGCTTTCAACTAAGAAATAAACAAATAGATCGAGTAAAGGAATATAAAAATGTGGAAGCAGAAAGTAGGCGAACAACTTAGCATACAGGCTTTTAACTAAGAAATAAACAAATACATCGAGTAAAAGAATATAAAAAAATGTGGAAGCAGAAAGCATGGGAATAATTTAGCATACAGACTGCCAACTAAGAAATAAACAAATAGATCCAGTAAAGGAATATAAAAAAATGTGGAAGCAGAAAGTATGGGAATAACTTAGCATACAGGCTTTCAACTAAGAAATAAACAGATTGATCTAGTAAGGCATTATAAAAAATATGGAAGCTGAAAGTATGAGAATAACTTAGCATACAGACTTTCTACTAAGAAATAAACAAATAGATCCAGTAAAGGAATATAAAAAGATGTGGAAGTAGAAAGTATGGGAATAACTTAGCATACAGACTTTCAACTATGAAATAAACAACTAGATCCAGTAAAGGAATATAAAATATGTGGAAGCAGAAATTATGGGAATAACTTAGCATACAGGATTTCAACTAAGAAATAAACAGATCCAGTAAAGGAATCTAAAAAATGTGGAAGTAGAAAATAAGGGAATAACTTAGCATACAGGCTTTTAACTAAGAAATAAACAAATAAATCCAGTAAAGGAACATAAAAAAGTGGAAGCAGAAAGTAAAGGAATAATTTAGCATACAGACTTTCAACTAAGAAATAAACAGATCTAGTAAAGGAATATAAAAATGTGGAAGCAGAAAGCATGGGAATAACTTAGCATATAGACTTTTACCTAAGAAATAAACAAATAAATCCAGTAAAGGAATATAAAAAAGTGGAAGCAGAAAGTAAAGGAATAATTTAGCATACAGACTTTCAACTAAGAAATAAACAAAAAGATCCAGTAAAGGAATATAAAAAATGTGGAAGCAGAAAGCATGGGAATAACTTAGCATACAGACTTTCACCTAAGAAATAAACAAATAAATCCAGTAAAGGAATATAACAAAATGTGGAAGCAGAAAGTATGGGAATAACTTTGCATACAGGCTTTCAACTAAGAAATAAACATATAGATCCAGTAAAGGAATATAGAAAATGTGGAAGCAGAAATTATGGAAATAACTGAGTATACAGGCTTTCAACTAAGAAATAAACAAATAGATCCTGTAAAGGAATATAGAAAAGTGTGGAAGCAGAACATATGGGAATAACTTAGCATACAGACTTTCACGGTAGCGTTGCCGCCTCACAGTAAGACATTGTCCTGTTCGATTCTCAGCTACAGCGTCTTCTGTGTGGAGGCATGCATGAATGGGCGTACCTTCGTTGAAGGTTGTGAGTCAGGGCTGGCAACTTGGCATGTAAATATCTACTGCCAATCATTAGCGGACCGGAGTTCCTCTGTGGCGACCCCTAACCGGGAAAAGCCGAAAGACACAACAACAGACTTTCAACTAAGAAATAAACAAATAGATCCAGTAAAGGAATATAAAAAAAAGTGGAAGCAGAAAGTATGGGAATAACTGAGAATACAGGCTTTCAACTAAGAAATAAACAAATAGATCCAGTAAAGGAATATAAAAAAAGTGGAAGCAGAAAGTAAAGCAATAACTGAGCATACAGGCTTTCAACTAAAAATAAAGAAATAGATCCAGTAAAAGAATATAAAAAATGTGAAAGCAGAAAGTATTGGAATAACTGAGCATACAGGCTTTCAGCTAAGAAATTAACAAATAGATCCAGTAAAGGAATATAAAAAAATGTGGAAGCAGAAAGTAATGGAATAACTTAGTATACAGGCTTTCAACTAAGAAATAAAGAAATAGATCCAGTAAAGGAATATAAAAAATTGTGGAAGCAGAAAGTATGTGAATAACTTAGCATACAGTCTTTCAACTAAGAAAATAAACAAACAGATCCAGTAAAGGAATATAAAAAAAATGTGGAAGCAGAAAGTATGGGAATAACTTAGCATACAGGCTTTCAACTAAGAAATAAACTAATAGATCCAGTAAAGGAATATAAAAAATTGTGGAGGCACACACAAACATGCTTGTGCACTAAAATATCAAACACACACAGACGCTCATCCACTTACTCACTCACTCACTCACTCATCCACTCACTGATTCACACACACACACACACACACACACACACACACACACACACGGAAATTCACAAGTGCTACAAGCATATGCACACATGCAAAAATGTTGCCCTAGATGACTTTCCACATACCCACACATTCAGCCTTGTATGCATGTATACACAAATACAAATTTACAGATTGCAAGCATGCATGCATTTCAGATGATACATACAGGTACACACAGAGAAATGTGCACATACACATATACACATATATGCACACAGACACACATGTTTGTAGACTGATATATCGCCATATGTAAAATCAAGGTGATAAGATTCTTATACGGCATACTGTAGCAATGGCAGTTTATAAAAATGCTTCATATTTAGCATTGTATATTAAGTTTGCAATGTCTAAATACAATAAAAGTGCCCTAGAGAGTCCCACATAGGTAAGCATATGGTACAGACCATGAGAAACGCTGCATGCAAGGATGCTGGTTACTGCAGTAAGCTCATGCATATTATTAACCCCCAGTTAGCTAGGGCTAAATTATTCCTGGCTCCACCAAGTCTTTTCTTCAGTTTTTCACTTGAAAGTAGTCTAACTCTCAACCTAAGCACTTGAAAAGCATCCTACAGTGGAGCACTTGCTCAGACCTAATAGCAAGCACTAATATACCCTGACACTTGATTGCCCAGCAGGGCAAGGCTCATTATTCACCCCTCACCAATCAAGCAACTAAGCAGCTCACCCTACTATTCAGGCATGACCAAAGGGCAATTTCAGGTATGCTCTCCAGTCCAGCTGGTGAACCTGCGTATCCTGAGGCAATGTTACAACTGCCTTATGTACACAGACAACCCTCTCCTCCTACCACAAAACATTAACATATGCGAGAGATGCAATTATACAGCCAAACTGGAGGCTCAGCTCTCTCCACCCAAGACTGGAACAGGCAGTCATTAGGAGAAGGTTAACAATTGCACTACACCTCCAGCCTCACATAGACATACTAAACCAGCACCGGCAAAAAATACACATAAATACACAAAATCATCCTCAGGGGCTGTAAATAAAAACCTGCAAAAGCATCAGAGACCTCCAAAGCAGACACCCAAAAAACCTGCACCTCCTGTCACAAACCAGACAACTCATAAAACACAAAATCAGTGTGCCACACAATCACAGCCCTTAAGGCGAAATAACATACCTAACACACTAGTAATAGGTGATTCTATAATCAGGCACACTGACGTCCCACTCACTAGGCTGGACAACCAGAAGGTTACTGTTAGCTGCTTGTCGGGAGCCAGAATCCGCCACATAACACAAGTACTCAGGTCACTCCAGAACAATTACAAATATGACTCTGTCATTGTTCATGTTGGTGTGAATGACCTGAGATGTACCCCCCCTGGACTACATGAAAATAGACATGAAAGAGCTCTCTGATCATGTAGCCCAGGTGGGTATGACCCTGACCCTGAGTAGCATCCTGCCCTCACCAAGAATGATACTGCAGTAAAAAGAAAAAAATGATCAAGTTCAACAATTGGCTAAGCTTCTGGTGTCATTCAAAGGGGATCCAGTGTCTGTCAGCCTGGGACAACATGCTCGACAAGCCTCGTTGCTTCACAAGAGATGGCTTGCACCTGTCACTCCTAGGCTTTTGAATACTGGCCAAGTCTCTTGCCGTCCCCACAGTGTCTTTTTTAGGCAAGGCTCTAAAGTCAAACCCACCTCCGTAAACAGCACAAATAAAAAAATGAGGGTTATGCTACTCAACGCCAGGAGTTTAAATCTCAAAATGCATGTGCTTGAAGCACTCCTCAGTATGGAGAACGTCGACATCTGTGCAGTAACTGAAACCTGGTTCAAGTCTCCACAGAGCACCCCAGCACTACCGGGCTACAACTCATACCACACATTTCGGCCACAGAACATGGACCAAAACACAAAAGGAGGGGGTGTATCCATATTCATCAAGGATACCTACACCTCCAGGTTAGTGGTGCAGCATGATACCTCTGGGATCATCCATGTGCAACTAACATCAGGCAAATCTGCAATGCAAATTGTGGCCTGTTACAGATCACCCTCCATGACCCAGTACCACCACTCCACCTTTCTGGAGACACTGGAAAACATGAAGGTCCTACCAAACACCCTGATATCGGGCAATTTCAATTACCCTACCATTAACTGGGAAAACTACTCAAGTACAAACTCCCAGGTCCAGCGCTTCCTGGAATTTATCAACTCAAATGCCCTGGATCAGCTGGTAAACTCCCCTACCAGAGGTGAAAACATATTGGACCTGGTCATCACCAACATGGGCAACAGATGTTCTGCACCGGAGGTCAACCCGTCACTGGTTAGATCAGACCATAAACTAATCACTCTGGATGTCCACACCACCACCCCCAACCAAGGAAACCACAGTAAAAAAACTTTTCTATAGCAAACTTCACCTTACTTAAGACAGAGGTGGTAAGTTTCACAGCCCCCACGCTAAAGGATAACGCTGCCCAAGATACAGAAACCTTTACAAATGCACTCTATGAGCACATACAAGGATGCATGGATTGTGCCATCCCTAGCAAAACCAAGACTCACTCCCCTAAGAGAAAGAAACCAGTCTGGTGGACCCCTGCCATAAACAGGCTATACAATAGAAGGAGGAAACAAATTCAGAAAAAAAGCAAATCTCAAGAAGGAAAGACATCCTTGATCAGTATCAGTAAGAAACCAAGGTCCCTCATAAAATCATCCAAGGCTAACTTCGAAAGAAAAATAGCCAAGGATTCGAAGGATAACCACAAAACCTTCTTTAGCTATGTCAAGAATCTAAGTGGCAACTCGCAGATATGCTCTGAACTAGTGCAAAATAGCACAAAATATACTGAACCTACTGATATTGCCAACATCCTGCCAGATAGATTCAGTGCAAACTTCACCCCCTCTCACCCCCAAAAGGGCCCACAACAATACCAGAAAAGTGTAGTGTCCCGGAAATCACAGACGTACAGGTGAAAACAGCCCTTTCAAAGGCCAAAAGCACAGTAAAATTGGGGCCAGATGCTTCATATGGCGTCCCAGGCTGCGTCTTGCATGAACTACAAAATGAACTAACCCCCCATCGAAACACACTGTTCAACCTCAGCCTCTCCACAGGCTATGTGCCCATAGAATGGTGCACAGCAATGGTTATTCCGCTCCACAAAGGAGGTGCTACAACTGACCCTGGTAACTATCGCCCCATAAGCCTGACTAGCCTGGTCTGCAAGGCTATGGAGCGCATCATCATGGAACTCATTAACAAAGACACTGGGAACCTCCAAACACTTGACCCGACCCAGTTCAGCTTTTTTAAGGGCAGATCATGCCTACTAAACCTGGTTGACTTCTTCGAGACAGTCACCAAGTCCGTAGATGAGGGGAAGGTGGTTCACAACATAAACCCTTACATCACGAGATGGGTTGCCAACTCTCTTACAGACAGAACACACACAGTAAGAATAGTGGGCTCCAGGTCTGACTCTAAACCAGTCACAAGTGGTGTCCCACAAGGCTCGGTCCTGGGACCCCCTACTGTTTGGTATATACTTCTCAGAAGTACAGGCAAACACAGGAGGACTATGGCTAACCAAGTTTGCTGACTGCAAACTGGGAGCCATAATTGACTCTCCGGCTGACACGGTCATTCTCCAAAAGGGCCTTACTGAGATGGACACCTGGTGTCAAAGTCATGGTCTCAAGCTAAATGCCAAAAAATGCATATTCATCCCATTTGGGAAAAACAAAACACCCATGAATTACCACATAGGTGGCAGCCCCCTTAATACAGAAGCGGTAATAAGAGATCTGGGGACCCAGGTAGATAGTAATCTCTCCTTTGACAATCATATCGCCAAAGTAGTTAGGAAATCCTTCTATGTAGCCCATCTAATTACTAAAGGGTTTGCATCTAGAAATAAAGAGGTTATAGTGCCCCTCTCCTCGTCGCTCATCAGACCCATCATAGAGTACAATGCCCCATTTGGGATGTACCTCACAAGACACTTCCAACAGCTGGAAAGACCACAAAAGTACCTTACCAAGAGGATTACTGGCCTCAAACATATGTCTTATGCAGCCCAACTGGAAAAACTCTGGCTGTACTCAGTGGTATATCGCTTACTTAGAGGTGATCTCTGCCTGACTTACAAAGCCATGTCTGACTCAGAATTGATGGACATGCTCCACCTAAAGAAATCCAAGTCACTGTGAGCCACTCGCTCTAGTGAGCTAAACCTCGCCACAACAATAAATAGAACATGCTGGAGGGATAGATTCCTGTCACAGAGACTCCCCATGCTTTGGAACAAAATTCCTAACTACGTTAGGCAAAGCCCCTCACTAACACTCTTCAAGAAAAACCTTGACGAGTGGATGGGTAACAGAAAATACACCCCCTGGGATCACTTTATTAGCTCTTCTTGACAGAGGCTCAGTTAAATAATCAATGGGGTGGTGAAAGCTGATACACTCTGGCTAGGCTTATAAATGCCCTTGGGAAGATAGCCTAGTACCTACCTATGAACCTATGAATTAAGATAATATAACAGAGCTCTGTGGGGATACTCATATCTCAGGCCTGATGCCAGTGAGGGTCCAGACATGAAGCCGCACATATCTTGTGTTGTAGGTAGCCTCTCACCTTTTCAGACTTCTTGTGTTTTACTGATGGCCCTTCAGTCTCCCTTCATCCAGATACTCCAGGCAGTATCTTCTGATTGTTCAAGATTTCATTTTTTCCATATAATGAAGACAGATGCCACAAATCTTAAATATATAATCCTGTACTTACCCCAGCCTTGATGTAGATGGGAACGAACAGCCAGCCTAAAATTATGACTGCAACCAAAGCCTGCAGGAGAAACAAAATTGAAAATATCAGAAGAGAGGAAAGAAACTTAGGGGAACATATAATATGCAAAAGGAAGTGGGGAGTGTGACCTCCCTGCAGTTATTTATAAATGTTATTATAAATGTATTTGTCACATATTAGAGTTCTCACCCACAACAGCTGCCTGTATAGCTGCAGTCATAGCTGTTATCAGATGACTGAGTTCTACAGAGATGTATTTTAAAGGTACAATACAGGAGGTAGCTTGATAGGATAGTGTCTATTTTTTTTCTATTTTCTACCAATATCTATCTCTGTGGGACCACCTACTTATAAACTAAAGAAATGCAAAGCTGGCACATCTATAACTATTTTTAGGATTAAAATATGAACGGTCAGTACTCCTGGAAACATGAAGGGTTTTCACATTTATTTTGGCTCTACTAATCTTCTAAAGTGACTATTGCTGGGGTAAGGAAAAGCCTGCTGTTGTTATAATAATGTACAAGTAATACCTGCTAAAAAACGAGTCCGCTGATTCAAAGTAGCATATCAAGCTGGCATGGAGCTCAGACTGAGAAAACAGAATGGCTGCCATTATTTTGCACCTACTAAGCAGCACTTTTACTGTTTTAGCGAATGTGAAATACAATAAAAAAGAAAACAAAAAGGTGTGTGTGTGTATATATATATATATATATATATATATATATATATATATGTGTGTGTGTGTGTGTGTGTGTGTATGTGTGTGTGTCTGTGTGTTTATGTCTGTGATTGAGTGCACGTGTGCATGTCAGTGAAAGCGAGAGCAAGTGATCTGTTATTTTACATTCGCTAAGCACCGTTTTTGCTGTTTAGCGAGTGTAAAATAAAATAAATAAATAAATAAATAAAATAATGCATGTGTGAGAGAGTCTATGCATGTATGTGAGAGAGAGAGTGACTGAAAAAAAAAATGTATGTTTATGTTTCTGTCTGCATGTGTGCGTGAATGCGTGCACGAAAGCAGAGAGACTGTGTATGTGTGTGTGTGTGTGTGTGTGTGTGTGTGTGTGTGTGTGTGTGTGTGTATGTGTGTGTGTGTGTCTGTGTGTGAGAGAGATTGAGAGAGAGAGAAAGCGAGAGTGTAAGTGAATGCATGTATGTAAGCAGAGGAGACTGACCGGGAGAGAGTGAGACTGAATGTGTAAGCAGAGGAGACTGATCGAGAGAGAGTGAGACTGAATGTGTAAGCAGAGGAGACTGATCGGGAGAGAGTGAGACTGAATGTGTAAGCAGAGGAGACTGCTTGAGAGAGAGTGAGACTGAATGTGTAAGCAGAAGAGACTGATCGAGAGAGAATGAGACTGAATGTGTAAGCAGAGGAGACTGATCGAGAGAGAGTGAGACTGAATGTGTAAGCAGAGGAGACTGATCGAGAGAGAGTGAGACTGAATGTGTAAGCAGAGGAGACTGATCGAGAGAGAGTGAGACTGAATGTGTAAGCAGAGGAGACTGATCGAGAGAGAGTGAGACTGAATGTGTAAGCAGAGGAGACTGATCGAGAGAGAGTGAGACTGAATGTGTAAGCAGAGGAGACTGATCGAGAGAGTGAGACTGAATGTGTAAACAGAGGAGACTGATCGAGAGAGTGAGACTGAATGTGTAAGCAGAGGAGACTGATCGAGAGAGAGTGAGACTGAATGTGTAAACAGAGGAGACTGATCGAGAGAGAGTGAGACTGAATGTGTAAACAGAGGAGACTGACTGAGAGAGAGTGAGACTGAATGTGTAAACAGAGGAGACTGATCGGGAGAGAGTGAGACTGAATGTGTAAGCAGAGGAGACTGATCGAGAGAGAGACTGAATGTGTAAGCAGAGGAGACTGATCGAGAGAGAGAGTGAGACTGAATGTGTAAGCAGAGGAGAGTGATCGAGAGAGAGTGAGACTGAATGTGTGTATGAAAGCAGCTGAAGACAGAGATTGAGAAAGAGTGTGAAACAGATCTTGTGTGAGTGAATGTGTTTATAAAAGCAAAGGAGACTGTGTGTGTATATGTATGTGTGTGAAAGCAGAAGAGACTGTGTATGTGTATGGGAGATAGAATGGGCTGTACGTAAAATTGTTCTGTTTCACTTGCTTATTATTTTCTTAAGCACTATATTATTTTTTATATATGTTTGATGTAAAATGTTTCCTCCAACACCATTAACATATACTACAGCAAGTTTGAGTCAGTAGGTGGAAGGACTATTTTACATTAAAAATATATAAAAAAATAATATCGTACTTAAAACAGTAAATAAGCGAGTAAAACAACAGTTTTACAGAAGACCATTCTCTAAGCTCAATAATGCCCTCCAGGATGTGTGCTAATGTGTAATTAATCCCCTTCCAGGGGTGTAGAGGCCCTCCACCTGTGGCATCGGCTACCCCTGGGTGGGTGTTAATTACACATTAACACACACCCTGTCAGGCATTATTGCTTGCTTAGTCATGCCTGATTGTGGAATTGTACAGTACAACAGCAGCACCCCTGAATAGAGGGGTTCTCAGGCAACAATGTTAGCTGACATACACCCCATCCTGATACTGTGCCTGCTGTCATTTACTGGACATTAAAGACGTGTATACTGATCACTGTTAAATATGTTTTGCAAATCTAGGGAAAGGACAGCAAAGTGTCTGTCACTAATGTAACATGGTGCAGAGTAGACAATGTGTGATGTTAAACAAAACAGAACAGTTAGATAATTCCAGTCTCATTTAGTGCCTGTTAATTGACTGAAAGATGGTATTGCTAACTTTAAAAAAAGTTTATCAAACCTCTAAATATAGACATACACTGAACACTGAACATTTCATACATACAGCGTTAAAAATGCTACCCCTTCCATGCCTTTCAGAAACTGCACATTTTGAAATTCTACACCTCTTGTCTCTTTTTATTTTATTTTGACTAGAACTGCCAACCACCTTTCCATTTAAATAATTCTAATTATTCTTGGATGTTCTTCAGGTTGCAAACAATCAAAATATTTAATTACAAAGAGAATAAACCAAGCAAAGCACCATATGCACCATAAACAAAATATGATGATAGCTTTATTCAAACTCTTTTAAAATAAACCCTCTATAACAATTTGTATGAATAAAATGAAATATTTATATAAGACAAAAGTAACTGAGCATTCGTTTACGTTAACTGTACTATCAAGTCAATGAGATAGAAACAGAACTGCAAGAATACAAAACATAACAGTTACAAACTGTCATCTACTGCAGCAAGAAATGGAAACAATGACTACGGGAAGGACATAAAAATAAAGAAAAAACAATCAAAACAAATTCATGAAAGGGAAATTGAAAACTTAAGTAAGCTGAAGAATGTTTTCTTTTCATAAGGTGAATAGACAATGCAATGAAAAAAAACCTGCGGTTGTACAAAACAAGCACTGTTGTAATGTAAATATTCCCTTTTAAGCCCTTTTAAACTTGAGAACAGAGACAACAGAACCAGAAAGGGAATTTTAGTGTTTAGGTGCGGTGATTTTTCTTTGCACGGTCACGCCATAATACCTATAGATTGCAAAACAGTCTGCTTTGAGCCAAATCTATCTGACTGTGTTTAATCTCTGAGGAAAAGAAATAAAAAGCTTGAGAGACTTTAATGCCAGTAAGGAGAATTATACAAAACGAAATTCTAATTCAGAAATATAGCCAGTGCCACTATTGTGACCTGTATTAAGTAGCTGTGTTTTATGAGACACTCAGGAACAAATGGGGAGAGTATCAGTGCCCTAGAACAATGCACTGTTTAAGGTTAACTGCCCTGTTATATTTCTATTGGAAAACTTCAAATGTCAGCATTCACAATGAATGAAGGGCTGCTGTCATGTGAACACAGGAATTTGTCATACCAACAAAAATATCTTTCATCAAAATATGTTTCATTCACACCAATGCACAGATCCTTTGATGCATCAGATATAAAATACATTTTAAATCCTTGTACCCCCTCATGCCAGTGTCCCGCTAAATATATTAAATCCAAAATTGAGCAACAGGTTCATAGGTTCATAGATGATTACTAGACTAATGGCCCTAAAGTCCTTATATTTATCCCGAGTTGCCCCAGTTGTCCATGGTTAGGTGAGTGAAGTTTGCAGATGTAAGGGTATATCATAGTTAATACCGACTTCATCTTTCCAGGAGGGACATGGGCACCACCCCAGGAGTGAAGAGTGAATCTATGGTCACCCATCCATTGATCTGGGTTGCATTTGAAGAGGGTCAGGGAGGGGATCTGTTTCACGTGAATTGGAAGCTTGTTCCAGAGAAGTGGCAGTCTCTGGGAGATGTATCTATCTCTCTAACATGTTCTGTTCATGTCAGAGGCTAGGTTAAGATCCCTGGAGTGAGTGACCCTCATGCAGTTTGATTTATGAATGTGCAGCATTTCCATCAGGGCAGGGTCAGAGACTGCCCTGTAAGCCAGGTATAGGTAATCCCTTAGCAATTGTAGGAGACAAGCCATTCAGTCTTTCCAAGTAAGACTTGCTTTGTGTACCCTGCAATTTGTTGGTGAGAAACCTCTGACGTCTCTCCAGCTGTTGCAGGTGTCCATGTAAAAGGGAGCATTGTACTCAATTATTGGTCTGATGAGGGCTGAGTATAATGGAATCATAGCATCCTTAGATCTAGATGCCATGCCCTCGGAATAAATAGAAACCTCCATAGCCCAGTGTTCTGCATTCTTGCTGTAACTACAAAAAATGCACTAAACATTTCCCAGAACATAAACAATCACAAACACCAAAATAAAATACCCCATAATAATTTGACCCCAAAACACTATTTTTCTTTTACTTGCATTAAAGCCCATTCTGCAGGTTTTGTATGGATGTCATAAAAATCATCCAGATCGCAACTCAAGCAGTAGTAAGGACATTTTTTTATGCTTATTTCATTAATTTAATAATGTATAAATCTTTAAACAGCTTTAATGTATTTAGGATGAGCCAGGCTAAATCTGAGAGCAAAACCATAGCATAATGCCTAAATCATAGCAGTTGAGAGGTGTGCCCAGGGCCCAGCTTTACTCAGGTCAATCCGTTTTTTTATTGTTAAGGGAAAATAATAGCTAGTTTTTAAAATTACTGACTGATATATCTGGCCTCTCTTGAACAGACTCCCTTTATAACTGGATATTTATCACTTTAACAATGAGATGCAAAGCTTTTAGCAACTGTCTTTGCAGCAATTAGTCATTAAGGTACGAAAATTGTCTCAGATTTTTGTTGGAATTATGTTAGAATGGAGTTTTCAAAATAGTGGCATGTTTTGCTAGTATTAAATCAAAGCCATTTAAATAGTAATGTTTTCAGTATTTTACTATTTATTTGTTTTGTTTACTGGGAAATGCATAAATGAGCAAAAGCTCATATTAAGGCCTCAGAGAATATGTTCAGTAAAGCAATAAAGTTACAGGGTCATTAATATGATAGTTTTTATTACATGTATTGAATATATTTAAAGCTGCAGAATGTGTAACTTTATACTTTATTAATTGAATATTATAAATGTTTGTTACTAATTTCATCTATTTTATTATTTTTCCCCTCCTTTGTTCAGGTTAATTGTACGTAGTGTATATAAAGGTTTATAATACTTGTTTATTGATGATTGTATTGTTAAACATTATATTATTTGGAAAATAAAAAATATTTGAAAGAAAAAAGCTGCAGAAAATAGATAATTAAAAAACTGGCTAATGAACAGTACAATATATTGCACATTTAGATAAATCAGAGATATTGCAGTATGTATTACTGTCAGTGCATGCTAATTAATTAACATTTCAGACAATGTTATAGTTTAGAGCTTTGGAATTATAAATATAGTAATAATGGATTTCTTCAATATTTTATAATTTAAGCAAGTGTGAATGGTAATACATAATTCTTAAAATGTATATAGAAACTGAGTCAGCTACACTTGTTGCATAGCACAAACATTCATGGTGAACTTCTTTGTCTGAGCAAACAAAAATGACATTAATTTGTTAATTTATAGAAAAGCAGTTTTAATTAACCAACCTTGGAAAGCCTATAAGCATCATATGATGGGGTGATGCATGTAGAGAAGTTGGAGATGGCATGTTATTCTGGAAGTTAAAGAAAGAGGCTTACATAGTGTTTCAAATGTTAGGTGAATGAAATCACTGCAGTACAGAGAAATGTTATGAGCAGTTATAGAGATTGCTGGAGTAACAAACAGAGGAGACAGTAGTTATGTAGGTAATAGGGAGCAAAGGAGAAAATGGTTCTACTGTGAATCGCTGGCTAACCAGAATACTAAAAAATGATGTCTGAAACAAAATACTAAAAAATGATGTCTGAAACACAAAACACAAAATACTGAAAAATGATGTCTGAAACACAAAACATAAAATACTGAAAAATGATGTCTGAAACACAAAACACAAAATACTGAAAAATGATGTCTGAAACACAAAACATAAAATACTGAAAAATGATGTCTGAAACACAAAACACAAAATACTGAAAAATGATGTCTGAAACACAAAACACAAAATACTGAAAAATGATGTCTGAAACACAAAACACAAAATGGTGAAAAATAATGCATGAAACACAAAACACAAAATACTGAAAAATGATGTCTGAAACACAAAATGGTGAAAATTTAACTTTAAGCATTTTTTACAGGGAAGCATGTCCCTCCCCAAACTTAATCACTACCAAGTCCATGGTTGCATAAACTCGAAGAAGGGGGGGGGGGTCTTACAAAAAACAGAGTCATTGCTGGTGCACATGTAGAAACTGGACTGGCAATGATTTGCAACGGAAAACTGCAATCGTTCTTCTGATGATTCGCTTTCCTGTGAACAAATGAAGCTCAAGGAATTTCACCTCGACTAACTGTAGAGAAACTGGACTACAGAGATATCAAATTGACTGGCGTTTTGGAGATACAGTTAGTGGTTACATAGCTGGTTAGAGGTCATAACAAAAGATGAAGACAGCCCTGTTCTAGGCAGTGATACAGACTTACTATATAACAAGCTACTAACGAAAGATATCTACAATGTGAAGTATTGATGCTGCTAATTAAACAGGTAAGGTATTAACTAGGGATGTGGGGTAATAACAGAGAATGTAGAGATCATTGTATGTTATTTTAGGGCTAGCATATTAAGAAAAGGTATAGATCAGTTAGCTTACTAGATGGAAGTACAGCATTTACAAATATGGATTACAGAATGCCAAGCACTAAGTAAGAAGATGGCTAAAAGGTATTGTGGGGAGGCTGAAGGCTGTCGAAGCTCTATGGGTAATAAAGTCACAGAAAGTATGAAAAAAAAAGTTTAATGTGGTCAACATTACATAGGCATGGAGAGAATTATACAGAGAGTCTAGTGCTAAGTGTCATCACACTGACAGTCAGTATAAATGAGTGCATGCACTTTTAAAACAACAGTGTTAATGTGCCTTAAAAGAAGGCAAAATGTGTTTTTATAACCTCCTGTTTCTAAACTGCATTTTTTGGTTCTCCAAAGCCTGCAGACATCATCTTGCTGTGATCTGTTGACCTATTTATTCATCTCAGGGTGAGAACTGTTCCTGGCCAATTTGTTCCCTGAGAGGTGAGAGCTAATCACAGTCATCATTCTGGCAGCCATCAGATTACTTGTTTATGAAACTCTTTGGATTATGTTTTCTTTTAAATTGTTTGAAACGTATTCTAGCCCAGTGGGCTTTCGCGGTAAACAAATGTCAATAAATAAATAATCAGGGCTTTTTCTACTTATGCCCTAAGCCTGCCTCCTTGTGGCTGACATGAATGTCTGCATCACTACAGAAGGTTCAGTTATGCCCTCCCTTCTTATGTGTGTGCTTCTGCATGCATACTGCAGACAGCTTCAATCACTGGCTTGGCTAAACCAAGCTCACATACTCAGTATACAGCCCTATACATTGCCTGCAGGCTTCTGCCTACACAGTGATGATCAGAAAACTGGAACCACCAATCTCTCCCCCCAAAATTGGTGAGCTTGCATTGGCCACTCACTCTTACCCTCCCCTGTCTGGATCTTCCAGTGCGACAGCTATAGTTGGGCTCTGGTAAAGTAGGACATAGTTAAAGCTCTATTTTTTCACTCCACAGAAGTAGACCTACACAGTTTTTGACTGAACACCACCTGGGAATTCCATTTATTTTATGCAAGCGACTATTATTTCTTTTAATTCTAAAACTAATTGAGCAGCAAAAACACACTAAGATTTATTTATTTAGTTTTGCTTGGAATATGTTCACTCTATCATTTTGAAGAGAAAGGCCCTCTGTAGTAGTGTACAGGCAAATGCAGGTATTGCATTCCTTTTATTAATGCAATAGCTACACCTTTAAAATCATCTGTTAGATAAATTCAGTGCAACCGTACATTACACTTACAGAGTTTTCTTGTTTAAAATGAATTTGTTTTGCTATATATGTGAGAGTCATCAGGTGTAAACAACTTTTCTACCGCATGATATGTCCAGCATTCACTTCTCTGTAATCTATTTAACATTACTACACTGACTTTGCAAGCTTTTGGGTAAAACATCCAGCCTTTAGGAAATACCATAAATGAATTTAAGAAATTCTTCAAGAATATTTCCCTCTTCCTATCCCAAGGCAACAAAGATAACCCTGAATAATTGCCCCTTACTCCAAGCAAAATTATCATTTAGGTACTACTGTTGATAAACGTTATATTGATAACAGTACCAATCATTTGTAGCCCAACTGTCATTAAAATCTCCATTATTAATAATCACTTACTATTCTGTCCATCCAGAAAACAATCCTTTATGATAATCTTTGTTATTCCTTATATATATTCCTTTTTTTAGTCTATGAGCTCTGAGGGTTAATAAGTGATCAGATGTTTTTACTCAACAGAAAGCAAAAGTTGATTACATGTCAAAAAAACTATAAGCTTTCATATTCTTTTACAAAGATACATACATACATACATACATACATATATACATTTGAATTTACAATTAGTTGACTGTGGTTACCACATATTGTCTAACCAGTCATCATTTGTGGTCTTTCCTACTTCCTGAAAAAAAAAACTACATCCACAGGAAGACCATTCAAAATCATTCCAGTCATGCTATAGGGGCATCGCTGTTTCCACAAACGAATCCATGTGCCAGTGGATATCAAATGAATTTGGAGGGTCCTTACTTCCATCTACATTTCCTTAAATTTAACAATGTTATTTCATTTTTTTTAGGCCAGAGCACTAACATATATTCTCCACTCAAGGTTTTATAGACTGCTACTAAGTGTATTGTAATTCATCGATATGAGGTTGATGATAAGTCTAATTTCTCTGATCTGGTTTCATATTCCCCGTGATGGCAACAGAAATTCTCTTAATCCAGCATTGCTGGATTTTCTCTATTGAATTTTGTAACAAGAGATTACTGGAATTTGTAATCAGATGAATATTCTAGGATGAGTCTTTTAACAATAGTATAAACGACCACCATAACTGCTGCATAACAATCAGTTAATTGAAATAGTAAGTAATAAAACATGAAAAGAGAGCATTTTAAATATTGCTTTCAACAAAAGCCTAAAACTCTGTGTGAAGCTAACACTTTAAGCTAAGATGCTCACTGTACCATCTGTGGATAACCGTCACTTGACTATTGTACCTCATTTGTACAGTTCAAAATGACAACATGTGAGACAACATTTACAAAAGGAATTTCACACTGATTGACAGGAGCATCCTTGAAATGGCTACCCTGAACATTTCATAACAATGTTCTACAAAGTTAAAAAGTCATAACCCTGCACAGCAATCAGCTAGATTAAATGGGCATAGGAATTCTTTTACATTAAACTACCATGCAAAAATGTATTATTATCACACCTGAAGTCCAAAAAAAAATCCAAAAGGCAGGGAAAAAAAGATTCCCATTTTTTAGTGTAATAAGGTACTTGGCAGCTATAGATGGTACATATATTACCATACATCCAGGATTTGTACTGCAATTAACCCTGGGGTGTCTGCTTCATAACAACCCCCCCCAGGCAAGACATAACAGCAGCAGCAACACGTACAATCCTCATATCTCTTCTGACTCACTGCATACATATTCATACATAATATATACACACGTATGCATGTGTGTGTGGGTGTGTGTTTATGTGCATGCAAATCAGTTCTTTAGTAATAACTTGGCTACATCACTTTAGAAATCTTTTATGTAAGATGTTAAAGTTAGAAGGTTATTTATTTATTTATTATATTTCTTAACCACAGCAATGAACAGGTTCCAAAAGGACCCATTTCAGCTCCTGCCTAGCAATAACAGCAGACACAGAACATGAAAATATAGAATAACAACATCGTATTGAATGGTTTTCCATGCATTCAAGATAGGTACAGAATTTCAGTACGTTGACTGATCAGAGAGTACAATAACTGCAAAGTTTTCGTAATTCTAGAATATATAAAAGCATAAATAAATACACAAATTATAAAAGCACAAGGACAGAATCAATGAAAAAGATTTTCTGAGAGAAAGGCAGGGCATTACAGAAAGTACAATTATTTATAAGTTACATGGATGGTTGCCATCAGGTACTCTAGAAATATAAGTGATAATATAATAACAGAATTTAAAGCAATATCAGATTATTTGAAACAGGAACAAGTAAAAGTGGTTGCCTAAATTTTATATATGAGAGACATTTCCAGTTGTCATTAGTACATCCCATCATTTGGGACCTAAAATATAAAATGTGTAGTGAGTTAACAGATATTTGTGTGTCTCAGGAGGAGGGTTGTATTGCTCGTACAGGAATGCAGCTGTCATGGTGTACTGTTTATTGCTAATCTGTGGCAAAGGTAGGCCTTTTAGAAATTATATTTAGTATGTCATTTAATGTATTTGGCCAGTGGTGTTTGCTATCTTTCTTAGAGGTACCTAAGTCACATGTAACCAACTTTAGGGATCTCTAGACCTGTTCATGAGTCCTTATATCAGCTGGTTGCCAATCCCAAATTTAATAAGATAGGTTCACAGCTTCATAGGAAAATATTAGATAATCATTCTGCAGAACAGTACTAGCCTAGCCAATAACCCACATTCAGATATTTCCTCTAGCCTCAAGGAGTGCAATACAAGATGGACCAACAAAGAATCTGATGCTGTCCACCCAATTATCTAAGTTTATCTTGTAGATGGCAAAGGTGCTACTCTGCTTGATATATACTGGACATTTGTTCTGAGGGTCAGGCATGTGTTGGGATATGAATCGATGATGCTGGTGTGTCTTATTTATCTGGTGATGAAGGTTTAGTTCCTCTAAACTGATATTTGAGGAACCATTTAGTGTGTGAAGGAATAGTTCCCAGAGGGTTGGATTTTTCATGTCTCTAAAGGCTACGTACAGATCCTCAGAGATAAGTCCATAAGAAACTGAGTAAAGAGAGAGGGTTTCCAGTCTGTCCTGATAACTAAGATTTTTGAGGCCACCAATTTTTTTAGTTAAGAACAACTGAGATCTCGCAAGTTGACTGATATGTTTAAACCAAAATATGCCAAAAGGGGCATTATATGCAATAAAAAGTCTGATGAGTGTGAGAAAAGGGGAATTAAAACTTATTTGGATCTAGAGGAGATGTCTTTAGAAATTAGATGAGCCAGATAGAAGGTTTTCCTAATTACTGTGAAAACACGATGGTGAAATGATAAGGAAATATCATCAAGAATACCTAGGTTTCATATGGCAGTGACTGATTGGAGAGGTCTGTCACCTATATGGTGTGGGTGAACATTTTGTTTCATACGTAGTTACCACTCATGTAACCCAGGGGACTAATAAGGATCTGAGCCCAATCCAGGAGACTAATAAGAAGCTGAGCCCAATCTAGGAGACTTATAAGGAGCCGATCCCAATTCAGGGGACTAATAAGGAGCTGAGCCCAATCCAGGAGACTTATAAGGAGCTGAGCCCAATTCAGGGGACTAATTAGGAGCCAAGCCCAATCCAGGGGACTAATAAGGAGCCAAGCCCGATCCAGGGGACTAATAAGGAGGCAAGCCCAATCCAGGGGACTAATGAGGAGCCGAGCCCAATCTGAGGGAGTAATAAGGAGCCAAGCCCAAATTTCCATTTGCCTCAAAGCACTGTCTGGTTAAGTGACTTGGTCATGATCAAACAGTTGGCAAATGAAGGTGGAAAGACTCAACCCCTCTACCCTTGGAATTGGAAGTGGCTCATTAATAAGTCAGAGATTTAGTCCTCTGCACTTACTGCCAGACTGACTAATTTTGCCAAAATTAAAAATGAACTATATTACATTTTCACATTTAATTTTAGACCACTTGCATTGCACCAGTTGTTAACATTGGTCTAACCCATGTTAGAGCATTTGAGAGTCAATGGAAGATTGAATAACAACTCCCGATTTACAGACATCAGCAAATTTAGATAGTGATAAGTCAGGAGGGCTGGCATGAAGCTCTGAGAAATAGATGACAAATAATCAAGAGCCCAGCACTGAGCCTTGTGGTACACCCCTAGTAACCTTTTTTTGCTTTCAGAAATGGAATCTATGATTCTAACCACACAGATTCCATTAGACAGCCATGTAGCTCTCCATCACACAACATAAGGATGTATATTCAGATTTACAAGCTTGTTAATAATGTCTGTGTAGGGAATAGTGCTGAGGGTACGGCAGGTCCAGATATGCTGGGGTTGGGGATGTTGGCCTAATGGTTAAGGTGTTTGCCTTACAAACGCAAAGTGCAGGGTTTGAGTCTCACAAGGGATAATTGACTAGGCTTAAAATGGCTCACAAGGGCAGTTAGCCTAGTAATAATCTATGAACCTATGAACCTGTATACACTGTGTAACCACTGGACACTGATTGGGTGACTTATTCAAAGAATTTAATGAAGTTAAAGAGGAAGGACCTTCCTTTGACAAAACTGAAATGACGAGGGTCCAGGGTTAACAGATTTTTAAACTCCAGATTAATGGTGTCTGAGAAAAAAATATTCCATAGCTTTACATATGAGGCTAATAAGACTAATAGGTCTGTAGTTACCAGGGTCTGCTGTTGGGCCAACACTGTGGCATTATAGTGACCATTCTTCATGCTTCAGGAATGCAGCCAGTTGACAGACTTAGATTAAAGATGCTAAGTAGTGGTTTAGACTGGCCATATTTGGTACTAATAATCAGGTGTCCTGTGGGTTATCTTGGCCTATGGATGAGGTCTTCCTAGCTTTCAGTGGGCTGACAGAACTTGTTAAAAGGGGTATCTGTGTCAGTGGAATACGTGGAATAGTGATAACAGTGGGTAGAGTAAAATTTGCACTATATTTATCAGCTAGGATATTAGCTATTTCCTTTGGGTCAGAGTGTGCAGTATTATTGTGGACCAGCTCCGAACATTGTCGGGTGCTAATTCTTAGCTTCTTGACATAGATAAGAAAGATATGTTAGTTTTGATTTTACTAGCCATTTTAAATTCATATTCAGCTAATAAGTCCCTTAAGTTCTTTACCTAGATTTTATGGTGTTTATGCTGTGTGTGCCTTTGCTCTCAGCTGGCAGTAGTAAATATGTATGGAGGTGTCATGTGGATTTGCTTTACAAAACTTTCATGCTTGGGCTCTAAAACTGAAAAGACTGCAATATTGTATCCCTTTTCTAAGTCTTGTGCCCATAAGGTCAGAGGATCATAAACAAATTACGAACAAATAAGTCTAGAGTCCAGGTACCTTGTACAATACTACCATTATAATGCACCTCCCACTTCCAGGAGAGCAGAACATTTCAAGCCAGGTATGAATTTGTGGTTTCCCACCTGATCATCTAGCTTGCTTTTCTAAAATGTGAGGGCGTTGCTCTGTTTTACATGCTAGAGTATTTGCTCTAGAGATGGGGTAGCCAGTGGGTAATAAATCTGTCCTCCAGGATGTTTTGTTTATGTGTTGTAAGGGGTTCAGATTCCTAGTATGAGTGTTTGTGAAGCTGTTTATTTTATGGAGGTACAAGAGATCTCTTAAGGTAGGATCTCTGATGGGACAGAATGCAGGATGTAGATATCATTTTATGAACCTGTAAGAGGCAGATTATAGGGATTATAGGGATTATAGGGATAGGGCTCCAAGCCTGTTTTGGTAGCAGGGACTACTTAGGCCAATAATCTTTTTAGTTAGGAACCTTTGGAGGCTTTCTAGCTATATTATATACCAGGTTATTTATTTGCCAAAGAAGACACTGGACTCAATAACTGGTCTAATTAGGAATGCGTACAGAAGGATGATAACATCTTTAGACCTGAATTAGATGCCTTTATAAGTCAGTTGGGCTAGATAGAGGGATTTCCAAGTCACCTTTGCCCATGGTGGTCAAAGGAGAAGTTGTTGACCCAGATACTAAGATTCCTGACAATCATAACTGTTTAAAGTGAGGGTCTGGCTAGACTTTAAGCTATGAATAAAGGGCCTTTACCAAATGTGGCCATGTTACACCTTTTTGCATTTTGTTTAAGCTCCCTCTTTCTTTGTGTACCACTGGTTTGTACGGATTAGTTCTTACTGTAGTGATTTTCTACCAGGTAGCTCAGATAACAACTCCCAGCTTAAAGTCATTGGCAAAGGTGGTTATCCATAGGCCTGTGTTTATGGCATAGTGTTCAAAAAAGTATATACCAAAATTTAGGGGTCCTGGTATTGAGCACTCATGTACTCCACTGGTTACTTTCTTGCTTTTGGAAGTGTCACCTTCTCTCTTAATTATTGGGGTATATATTTTATTGAATTTGCAAGCCATCTTGCCATGTAAACGTCTACCTTTAAAGAAAATGTACAATGCCAGCATTGGGTATAACTTCAAAGGCCTTGCCCAGATCCAGATATGCTATATGAAGAGAGTAGCCACTCTCCACTGTATCTGTGGTCTTTCCAACGAAATTTGCTAAATTAAGTAAAGAAGACATATCCTGCCTTTTATAAAACCAAACTGTTATGTGTCCATTTAGTATAGCAGTTTATAAAGTAGGCCTCACGAAGAGAAGACTTCATGACAGGGTTTATAACCATTGTTACGATATCAGGAAAGGCAATGAAAGCAATGCCTTGGCCAAGCATATAGTAGAAAATAGTGCACACAGATTCAGCTTTATGGTCCTGGAGTTAATGGCAGTTAACAACAGGGAAGGAGACAACATGAACCAACTGGCTGTCAGGGAGCTTAAGTGGATTCTCACTTTGAAAGCGCACATACACCCAGGCATTAATCAGTACGTATCTGTTAAACCTGTCCTCAACAGCAGGAAGTTATAAGGGAGATGTGTACTTCTTGATAATCTCAATCTGGTTTGGGTATTGTTCATGCCCTTTAGCTTTGTTTAGCTGTAGTCATGGATCCATAGAGCCTCTTGATCTTTAAGAGGACTATGTTCTGGTATAATAGCCACACATTATTACTTTGTTCTATGTCTGATTCCCACAGGCTTTACATCAGCCTGACATAGACTGTTGTATTCATTTTTGATTTTAGGTATACAGTTTTCAATTGGCCTCAGGTTTTATCTATGATGCGAAGAAAAATTCTGCTACGTGATGCTACAGGCATTTCAATGTCTGGTAGTGGTTCATGTTTTTTATTTTTGTCCTGTCTCGCAGTATATTTGAGGCAGGCTTTAGCTCACAGCTGATACAGTTATTTGTTCTTTAATATTATATAATATTACTATATATCTGGTATTTTGGCTTTCATGTGGATTTATCCTTAGGGTGAGTTTGGACGTATGCTTAGTTATCGTAGCTACGTCCATTAGTTTTTCTAACGCATTATGCGTGTGTTAAAGTAACTTGAAAGCTGGTTCGTTTTAGTTCAGCATTTAGTTTTTCATTGTGAGCTTCATTTTTGTTTATTTTGTATCTCATGGCGTCAGTTTCAGTTAGGCTTGGATACTTGAGCGGTTGCTTGGATCCTAGTTTTTGACAGATACTGAAACTATAAGCACTATGCTAATGGAAGCTGTGCTTGAACATTTGTTAACAGCTATTTGTTAACAGTTGTTTGCTTATATGTGTTGATGCTTGCGATTAGTAGAGGTGAGTGTGTTGCTTTCTGTATTTTTTTGTTTCTCTGCATTTTATATTTTCGCATTTTCTACACCAGTCTATGACCGTCTGGTGGTTCCTCTTGATATAGGAGTGTATGTTTGTATCTTTTGATGGGGCTGACTTCTAGCGGAGTTGTGTTGGTGCAGTTGTTTTGGTGAGCGTAAGTGGATGCGCACTGTAGTGTGTCTCCTGTGCTTACTAGTGGTCGTTGCGAGTAGGACATTCTTTACATCCGGACTGTCATCTGCCACATCATTTATTTTGTGAACATGTTTTGAATCCGACATGGACGCGGGATATTGTGCAATACGTGGTCGTGTTTTTGTGAATCTGGTTTGGGGAATATGTGTGCGTTGGCGGCGATTGCAATGTGTGAAGTGAGGTACGATCTAAATGTATGTGTAGATCTGAATATGGGTAGAACTTGTTGTCACCTATTTGGTGTAGTTGTTTCTAATATACACCAACAGCTTCATGTCAGTATTTATGTTTTGCACTCCCCAATAATAATTATGATCATGGCGTCATCTATGAATATGTTGATTATTAACTTTGAATTGTTGTATGGTGCATCGTTTGTGCCTTAAACATTCTTAGATTAGAGTTGGGAGCGGAACATCATAGACAGTCTGTCTGTATTTCGGAGGCCTTATAGAAAGGAAATAAGTATGTGTTCAGTTAGCGACTCCATTAGGAGTCGCTGATTATGTCCAGGCTATCTCTGTAAACAAGAATATGGTTTATATTCTCTCCTGAGGTATGTTGTTCTTTGTTTTTAAGCCTTGAATATGTTTCTGCACCAATTTTCAGTGTTGTGAGGTGAGAGCTTTAGTTGATATGTATTGTTATAATGACAAGGTTTGTCGTTGTATTTAAATATAGCATGTTTTAGGCTTTTCTGCCATAACTTTTAAACTGTTTTTACATGTTTTTAATCCATTTAAGCACTGTCTCTTTAAATAAGGATATGGAGGGAAGGAAAGAGTGTTAGCAATTATTCTATTAGTGTTCAATTTATTTTTTGAGCGCCAAAAGTTTTTTGTATAAGAGCTTGCTTTTTTCAATGTTTTATTGCACCTGAAGAAGCGTAGTATACCTACGTGAAAGCGCTTGTGTGTCTTGCTCTCAATAAAGAAGGTTTTATCATCAGTGACTATCTCCGTGTGGTGACTCCAGTGGATTTTGTGTTATTCAGTTTTCCTGGTTCTTTCCAAGGGGAGTCTTCGTTTTCCTGCTACAGTTTTTGGACTTTTTTCCTCTTGCTGTTGTGCTGTTTGCAGGTTTAACACATGGAGTCTAACAATATTGAGTTAGATTTTCGTCCAGAGACGAGGACTACAGGTTTACCGGCTTGGGATTCCCTCAAGCACTGCCAAGAGAATCCTTTATTGGCTCTGGAATTGTTGAATCAACCTCATTTGTTACCAACTACACCGAATGGTGAGAATGTTACTGAATTTAATAGACTTTTTAAAATGCTTCAAGATGACCTTTATCAGTTACAGAGACTAGCCTGGCAGAGACTGCACTTAGAGGCATGTTTACACTTCAAAATAGTGCCTAGAGGAATGCGTGTTTTTTGTATGCCTTCTTATGGCAACAGTCATCCCCTGCTACTGAGGAAATGGCAGGACCTCAACATACAACTAGGCTTCAGCTATATTAATTTGCTGTTGGAGTACTTCTCTCCAGTGGAAGCTGAATTAAGAAATAAGATAGATTTACAGCATACAGCTATTATTGAACGGTTTAAGACTGAATATTTCACCAGGAGGTTAGACTCCCTTTGGGCTCAGGTACACTCATTTAGTGAAAGACTCAAGAGTGTCAAACATAAAAAACTTATCAGAGATGCCAATGACTTTGCCAATGGTCAAGTCTTCGTATGGCCTAGAGTTGAGAACGCACGCATGCAAAGTACACATAATAATGATGGGCCCTCAATTAACACTTCTAGTCTTCCACCTATGCCAACAGTTAGTTCCACCATTGAGCCTATCTTGGCCCATTCTGCTCCTTCCACAGCCAACAATATGGTCCATACAGCATCGGAGCCCTTTAATCCTGCTTCTAACCTAGCTGATGAAGCAGGACTGGACAATAGTACACCGCCTCCGAATCAACAGGCAGCCAAAATGTTTCTATCAGCAGGTGCTAAACCGAAGGACACGTCCTCTGCTAGTAACTGTTTTTTACCCTTCCCGGTCAAGCAACAGCTAGGATGGAGAGGCTGGTCGAACAGCAGAGGACCAAGGAAAAGGAAGGGTTCAGTAGAAAATTACCCAAACACCAGGAAACAAAGAAACTGAATAATAGACCTCAGTATGAAGAAACAAAAAGACTGAACTCTCTAGTATGTAATATCTCAAGTTATACTTTGTCTGAATCAGATCATTCTCTATTAGAGAAAGGCCTGAACTTTATTCCTTCACAAGTCAGTTATCTAAGTGATATTTTAATAGATCTGAGGTTATTTTGCCGCAATGTCTCCCTGAAGATTTTGTTCAAAGATAATAAGGCCTTAGACACTAGTATTGTGAAGAGTTTTTTTAGAGTCAAAAGTAGCTTCACTCCCATAATGCCGCACAATGTGGAGAGTTTTTTGAAAATGTGCGAAAATGACTTCTATGAATGGTTTAGGTTGAATAAGAAAAGGTGCTGTTTTTATAATATCAGCAAAGCTGAACAGTGCTCTATTCAATCACTGAAGAATAATGAACATGTTATTGTCAAACCAGCCGATAAGGGAGGAGCAGTGGTCGTTATGAATTCCTCAGAGTACTCTGATACCATTAATAATATGCTATTAGATGACAAAGTATATGAGACTATCTCTAGAGAAAAGGTTAGAAAAATTGTTAAATTGGTGCATGATAGTTTATATGACCTCCTGATGTGTGGCCAGATCAGCTGTGAGTTATATGAGTACTTTCTAATAGAGTTCCCCACCCTTCCCATTATTAAGGGTCTACCAAAAATACATAAAGGCGTTAAGCCAGTACCTATGAGACCCATAGTTTCAGGGGAAAGGTGGATAACCTCTACCATTTCTTCCTTTGTGGAAAGCCTACTACGACCTTTGGTGGACAATATTCCTGTTATTCTGAAAGATTCTTACCAACTTATTGAATTTCTTAAAGATTTTGTGTTAGACGAGAAGGGGACAACTATGCTCTTAGTGACTATGGACGTCAAGAACCTCTTTACCAGCATCCCTAATGATGTGGGATTGCAGGCCATACGAGAGATTCTTGTTAGCAATTCAGGTTATAGCCGTAGTAGACAGATTCTGATCAATTGTCTCCTTGAGATGATACTTGATAATAATGTCTTCTTGTTTCAGGATCAGCTATACCTGCAGAAATGGGGGGTTGCCATGGGCACCATGTTGAATAGTTCACGCTAACCTCGTAGTCCACCATTGGGAGTTGAATCATCTTTTTAAGCATGTAGACTACCACAAGGTTAGAATGTACAAGAGGTTTGTTGATGATGTCCTCTTTGTGTGGGAGGGGACTAAAGCAGAATGTTTGAACTTTATTACAGAATTAGAAATGACCTCTACGTTTTTGAGATTCACAGCTGATATTTCACCAGATCAGGCACATTTTCTGGATCTGAAGTTGGAAGTCAATGCTAGCAGGATAGTTACCTCCCTATATAGGAAACCCACCTGGAGGAACACCCTGTTACGTTTTGAAAGCATGCACCCTAGGTTTACCTTTAGAGGGATAGTTCTAAGCCAAATGTACAGAGTTTGCAGAATATGTGGTGATAAGGACACTTTGTCCTTAGAACTTAATATACTCGAGGGTCTATTTAAACAGAGGGGATATCCCCCCAAGTTAGTGAATGAATGTAAGCAGGAAGTCATCAAGAAAGTATTGAGCAGGACAGTTGAGTTTGCCTCCGTAGGGAGCAGTTCCTTGTCCTATGCAATGAGTAACAATAGGTATACTGATAGACTTAATTATGTCACCAAGTACACCAGTGACGTTGTCGAACATAATAAAATCATAAGTAGAAACTGGAATGTCCTAATCGCAGATCCGCTTACTAGGAAAATTGTGGGGGACTATCCGAGATTTAGTTATAAGACATGTCACAATTTGAAGCAAACTTTATGCGTAGAACAGTGTTTGCCGTTAACCAACAACTTTAGTGACCCATATGGGACTTTTCCCTGTGGACACTGTCATATGTGTTCACATATATCTAAAAATACCTGTTTTTCACATCCAGACGGTTCATTTACATTTATACCTAGATTTCACAGTGATTGTAATAGTACTAATCTTATTTATCTGGCCACTTGTGGCTCCTGTGAAGCCTTCTATGTAGGCCTCACGAAGAGAAGACTTCGTGACAGGGTTTATAACCATTGTTACGATATCAGGAAAGGCAATGAAAGCAATGCCTTGGCCAAGCATATAGTAGAAAATAGTGCACACAGATTCAGCTTTATAGTCCTGGAGTTAATGGCAGTTAACAACAGGGAAGGAGACAACATGAACCAACTGGCTGTCAGGGAGCTTAAGTGGATCCTTACTTTGAAAGCGCACATACACCCAGGCATTAATCAGGCATTATCTGTTAAACCTGTCCTCAACAGCAGGAAGTTATAAGGGAGATGTGTACTTCCTGATAATCTCAATCTGGTTTGGGTATTGTTCATGCCCTTTAGCTTTGTTTAGTTGTAGTCATGGATCCATAGAGCCTCTTGATCTTTAAGAGGACTATGTTCTGGTATAATAGCCACACATTATTACTTTGTTCTATGTCTGATTCCCACAGGCTTTACATCAGCCTGACATAGACTGTTGTATTCATTTTTGATTTTAGGTATACAGTTTTCAATTGGCCTCAGGTTTTATCTATGATGCGAAGAAAAATTCTGCTACGTGATGCTACAGGCATTTCAATGTCTGGTAGTGGTTCATGTTTTTTATTTTTGTCCTGTCTCGCAGTATATTTGAGGCAGGCTTTAGCTCACAGCTGATACAGTTATTTGTTCTTTAATATTATATAATATTACTATATATCTGGTATTTTGGCTTTCATGTGGATTTATCCTTAGGGTGAGTTTGGACGTATGCTTAGTTATCGTAGCTACGTCCATTAGTTTTTCTAACGCATTATGCGTGTGTTAAAGTAACTTGAAAGCTGGTTCGTTTTAGTTCAGCATTTAGTTTTTCATTGTGAGCTTCATTTTTGTTTATTTTGTATCTCATGGCGTCAGTTTCAGTTAGGCTTGGATACTTGAGCGGTTGCTTGGATCCTAGTTTTTGACAGATACTGAAACTATAAGCACTATGCTAATGGAAGCTGTGCTTGAACATTTGTTAACAGCTATTTGTTAACAGTTGTTTGCTTATATGTGTTGATGCTTGCGATTAGTAGAGGTGAGTGTGTTGCTTTCTGTATTTTTTTGTTTCTCTGCATTTTATATTTTCGCATTTTCTACACCAGTCTATGACCGTCTGGTGGTTCCTCTTGATATAGGAGTGTATGTTTGTATCTTTTGATGGGGCTGACTTCTAGCGGAGTTGTGTTGGTGCAGTTGTTTTGGTGAGTGTAAGTGGATGCGCACTGTAGTGTGTCTCCTGTGCTTACTAGTGGTTGTTGCGAGTAGGACATTCTTTACATCCGGACTGTCATCTGCCGCATCATTTATTTTGTGAACATGTTTTGAATCCGACATGGGGATATTGCGTGTTTTTGTGAATCTGGTTTGGGGAATATGTGCAATGTGTGAAGTGAGGTACGATCTAAATGTATGTGTAGATCTGAATATGGGTAGAACTTGTTGTCACCTTTTTGGTGTAGTTGTTTGTAATATACACCAACAGCTTCATGTCAGTATTTATGTTTTGCACTCCCCAATAATAATTATGATCATGGCCTAATCTATGAATATGTTGATTATTAACTTTGAATTGTTGTATGGTGCATCGTTTGTGCCTTAGACATTCTTAGATTAGAGTTGGGAGCGGAACATCATAAACAGTCTGTCTGTATTTCGGAGGCCTTATAGAAAGGAAATAAGTATGTGTTCAGTTAGCGACTCCATCAGGAGTCGCTGATTATGTCCAGGCTGTCTCTGTAAACAAGAATTTGGCTTATATTCTCTCTTGAGGTATGTTGTTCTCTGTTTTTATGCCTTGAATATGTTTCTGCACTATTTTTCAGTGTTGTGAGGTGAGAGCTCTAGTTGATATATATTGTTATAATGACAAGGTTTGTCGTTGTATTTAAATATAGCATGTTTTAGGCTTTTTTGCCATAACTTTTAAATTGTTTTTACATGTTTTTAATCCATTTAAGCACTGTCTCTTTAAATAAGGATATGGAGGGAAGGAAAGAGTGTTAGCAATTATTCTATCAGTGTTCAATTTATTTTTTTGAGCGCCAAAAGTTTTTTGTATAAGAGCTTGCTTTTTTCAATGTTTTATTGCACCTGAAGAAGCGTGGTATACCTACGTGAAAGCGCTTGTGTGTCTTGCTCTCAATAAAGAAGGTTTTATCATCAGTGACTATCTCCGTGTGGTGACTCCAGTGGATTTTGTGTTATTCAGTTTATAAAGTCAGATAAAATACATTCCAAGACCTTACACAATTAGGCTAATTAAGTTAATAGGTCTGTAATTCCTAGCATCTGTGGTAGCCCCCCCCCCCATGTAGGGGAATTAAATTAACTGCTTTCTTTACCTCTGGGGCATATCCTGTAGCTAGGTATATCTTAAACAAGTACAGGAGAGTCTCAACAGGGGCATGTTTGGTGCTGTTTATTAGGCATCTAGGTAAATTGTCTGAGCTGAAGGAAATAGTGAATTTGTTTTTTAGAATCTATTCCATGATGATCCTTGGGGTGTATAAAACTCAGGCATTTCCAGAATTTCAGTGTCTAGTTTCTGAGATAAAGTTACCATTCAATTTGTCTCGGATATGTTGGATATGTTTTTAAGTTCTGAGTGAGTAATGCCATTTTGGAGTAGTTCAAAACATTTTTATTTTCTAAATTTCCCAATGCAGCTAAAGAAGAATTTATAATTACCTTTTGCTTCTGATGTTAATTTTAGTTCATGCTTGAATTTGATCTTTGTAATGGTCCTTTTTATTTTATTTATTTATTTACACTTTGTTGACCAGGTTAATTCAACTAGGTCAATGGCTTCTTTTCAGGGGAGACTGAAGGAGGTATTCTTTCTGATTATGGGAAATTTGGCCAGGGCACCAGGGAGCTTCCCCTACTCTTGGTAGTAGGGGGAAGCATTTGTGCATGACACAACAGACTTCCTGTTCCTGTTCAAGACATGGAGGCAGCCCGGAGAAACAGGGAGAACACATGGCTGATTCAGCTTTTGCTGAAACTGGAATGAAAGTTGCTGAAAATGTAGTTGAAATGGCAGAATCACTACCAGAATTTTTTTCTGATGATGCTGGTGCAGAAAAAACAGTGACACTGGAGAAAAAGGAGACTGTAGCTGAAACACTGATGGATTCAGAGGAAAATTTTCAGAGGAGATTGAAGGAGAGAGAGTCACCTCTGAAAAATGCATAATTACAACTCTCCAGTTGGGGGGGGAGTGCTGCAGGATAATTATTTGGAAGAAATGGTAAACCAAGAGAGCCGGAAAATGGAGCAACAATTTCATGAAGTGACATCATGGAAAAAATAGAAAAGGAGAAGAAGAAACCATGCCAGAGAAAGTTCCAGAGACAAAATCTTATGCACAAATTGTTGGAGAAGGAACAAAGAAGAAATAAAATAAACAAAAAAAGAAGTGTACAGTACATGTGAGCAGTAAAAAAGAAGAAAGTTTGGACAGGTATGAGGTTTGGGACTCTGTCAGAGCACCTCTGGGTGTCAAAGCAAAAGAGGTAAGAGCATTTATTTTAATTAATAAAGAGACTCTTTGTGACTTGATATTTGAGACTGGGAAGGTCATGGACATTTTTTGAGTGCATATGAACAAAAGAAAAATATTTATCCAAGGTCAGAATATATGGTGCAAGATTTTTATAGACAGACAAGAAAAAAACTGAAAGAACATTTGTTAACTTAACTTAAGTAACTTAATTTAGACTTCCCATACATGTCAAGCAGAGCACCTCACTGGCCCTCTTCAAGAGAAATCTTGATGAGTGGATGGGAAATAGAAACTTCAGCCCAGGGAACACTCCAGTGGCTTTACTTGATAGAGGCACTGGGAACTAACATCAGGTGGCATGATGCTAGGGCACGTCTATGGGCTAGGCTTGTAAAGGCTCCAGGGCCATTAACCTAGTACACAACTATGAACTATATGTAAAGAAGTAATGGACACTACAAAAATATTTATGATGAAAGAGGACTATGGACTGGGGGATGGAAATGTGGAGTAATACTGAAAACAGAAAATGATGTTATACACGTACCTAGTATTATTAATGTTCATGGTAATAGGGGTTTTGTGAAATACAGAGGTCAAACAAAAACGCATTATTTATGTGGAAAAAATGACCATCTAATCAACAGATGTGATAAAAAGATGTTTATGTGGTAAAACAGGGCATAATGCAAAAAAATGTAATTTAAAGTACAAAAATATGTGGCAGTACTGGCCATTTATGGCTATAATGTGAAATGAATGTGCAAGAAAATGAAAATGAAGTTAACAGGAGAAAGAGAGAGCAGAATGTGTTATACAGGAAATGTACAAAAGGATGGGAGTGATAACGAGCTTATACATGAAGTTATACAGGAGAAAGAGAGAGCAGAATGTGTTATACAGGAAATGTACAAAAGGATGGGAGTGATAACAAGCTTATACATGAAGTTATACAGGAGAAAGAGAGAGCAGAATGTGTTCTACAGGAAATGTACAAAAGGATGGGAGTGATAACGAGCTTATACATGAAGTTATACAGGAGAAAGAGAGAGCAGAATGTGTTATACAGGAAATGTACAAAAGGATGGGAGTGATAACGAGCTTATACATGAAGTTATACAGGAGAAAGAGAGAGCAGAATGTGTTATACAGGAAATGTACAAAAGGATGGGAGTGATAACGAGCTTATACATGAAGTTATACAGGAGAAAGAGAGAGCAGAATGTATTCTACAGGAAATGTACAAAAGGATGGGAGTGATAACAAGCTTATACATGAAGTTATACAGGAGAAAGAGAGAGCAGAATGTGTTATACAGGAAATGTACAAAAGGATGGGAGTGATAACGAGCTTATACATGAAGTTATACAGGAGAAAGAGAGAGCAGAATGTGTTATACAGGAAATGTACAAAAGGATGGGAGTGATAACGAGGTTGTGGATGAAGGTAAAGTAAGAAGGAAAAAGAAACAGAGGAGATAAGCGAGGAAGAAGCTGACTGGTGTACCGTAAGACATAAAAAGAATTCTATAGAGAAAAGAGTTAAAGAAAGGAAAAGAAAATTCAAAAATGTAATACTTACAGAAAGTAAGAAAGGAACGGGATCAGCATTTTATTATTAACTGTTCTTAAAAGCTGAAAATATTAGCTTTAAATATGAAATGTATGAAAAATCTTAAGAGGAGACTAAGTATATTACAAGGGTCTCTATCATAATGTCGAAGTCTGACAACTTCGAAGCACTAAACTCCGAACTTGAAAGTTCGAAGTTCAAAAACGTCAACACGTATAGCGAGATTGCCATAGAGTGTGGGAAGGGAAGATTTTCCTTTACTGCACTATAGTGCGATCTCAGAGTTGGTATATTTAAGTTGCACGGGGTGTGGGGGGTGAGCGTTTTCTTTCTTTTTTTTTCCTTTGGGCATTGAGTGTTTTATTTTTTTTTTGAGATTCAACGTTTTCACAGTTCGAACTTCCATGTTTGAGGTTTAGTGCTTCGAAGTTGTCAGATTTCGACAATCTGATATAGACCCATATTACAATAGTGTGCTGCAGTAGATGCATATAGTATTGTTTTAGAAGATATCAGATTATTAACAGAGGAAGAAAGAACACAAATTGAACAAATGTTGAATGGTGCAGTAGTTTGGAACACAGGGAAAGAAATGTGCTCAGACATATGTACATTATGCCAAGAAAGTTTTAAAATATTAGATGTAACTTAGATTTAAAATATTAGATGTAACCATAGGTACACTAGGACGAATTGCAGTAATAAAGTTGAGATGGAAAAATATGTATATAGAATTATAGCTTTATATGCATATGTAACAAAAAAGAGAGAAATGATGTTTAAAAATATTCCTGAATATGTTTGTATAAATATGGACATTATAGTTGTGGGTGATGATTTTAATTGTAATTTAAGACCAAGTAACCAAGCCCAACAATAAAAAGTGACACAGCAAGAAGAAAAAAAATGCTCCTCCAAAGCAACAAAATGGTAATTTAATAAACAAATGTAAGTGCTTTCATTTCCAATGATACAGAAACATCATCAGACAAACAGATACACTATCTCACATCGTTTAAATACCATGAAAACATCACTTCCTTAAGGGATTAACTTCACTTCCTTGAGGGGGTGGGGCCCAAGTGCAAGGCATGTTATACAACATCTTATGCAGCATCTCACTTTCTAAGAAAGGTGGCACCAAAGTGCAAGATACACCCTCTGAAATGAAATATAACAATATTGAATGGAATAATAGAAGAAAGTAGGAAGTAGTTGGCCAGAGGGTTGGGAGGGTGGCCTAATGGTTAAGGTGTTTGCCTTACAAACACAAGGTGCGGGGTTCGAGTCTCACAAAGGATAATTGGCTAGGCTTAAAATGGCTCGCAAGAGCAGTTAGCTTAGTACAAATCTATGAACCTATGAACCTATGAACCTATAAAATAAATAATATCATAAATCAATACAGATTAAATCATATTATGTTTCATAATTAGTGTATAGATTCCCCTGTTGCTGCTTTTGTTACTATTTTATTTTATTTTCTGCTTATTCATTTATTTGATGCACATTTGTGATATATTTTAATTTTACATTTAGATACATCGATTTATGTTCTATGTTCTTGACAATGCTGCTTTTATATATGCCTTTATGTACATGCTTTTTCTTGTCTGTTTAACATGGAATGCGTTTTATATTTTCAGTCAGCATTTGTTTCATTGCTGAAAGGGTTAATCAATTAATTAACTGAATTTTTTTGCACAAACCTGATTGGTTAACACTATTTTAAACTTGTTTAAATTAAATTGATTGTTTTTTGCTTTTTGAGATCTGATGAAGCATGTTTTTACATGTGAAAGCGCTTATCCATTGATTGTATAATAAATTAGACTATATTTTTAAGCCTGGTGGTCCTGCCTTGTGTTTCGTTTAAGATACAAAGTTACCAAACATTTTGTTGCCTTCATAAAAATCCTAGTGCATTTTGAATACCAGAAAACATTACTTCTATTACATTAACTGTCCACTTTAAATCAACCCTAAAACAACATCTGTTGAACAGATGGCTGTGCCCTTGTTCCACCCCTGACTAATCCTCTCCTATCACCACCAGCCTGATCTGAACTAACCATAACCACTAGCCCTATCTAACACATAGGTCCTACCATACTAACACCACTCAAACGTCTTAAATTAAAATCTGAGGACACTCAGAATTAAGCTTAACACTTATTCTCTTCAGCTACTGCCTAGGAAAGACATTATAGAGTAAAACCCTGTGTTGCTGTACTGCTCATTCATATTTTAAATGTGTTCCAATGTTATGATTCTAAACTAATGTGTTAACCACAAATATAGAGTGTGTACAAATGTAGTCGATGTACAACCTGACCTTGCAAATATATTACATAGTAGAACTCTATGCCGCTGTACTGTTTATTCATAAGTAAATGTGTTCTAATCTTATGATTCTCAAACTAATGTGGTAACTACAAATGTAGACTGTGTACAAATGTAGACTGTATATAATCTGACCTGTAAAGATGCTATCCAGAATGACTAATACTAACTGCATGTAAACTACCTGTATGTAAAATAACTGTATGTTAACCATCAATGTATGTTACTTCTGTTTGTCTTTTGTTTCATGGGGGCTTTTCTCCCAGGGCCTCTGCTGAAAATGGACATGTGTCCAGTTGGACTTTCCCAGTAAACAAATGTAAAATAAAATAATTAAATAAATAAAAGCTAAAAAACATATGTGCAAACATAGAAGTTAATGCTAATAATAAAATTGCATTAGTTACTCTATATACTAAAAAATGCATATTTCATAATAAAAATCAAACAATACCTGCTTTCAACTTTAAAATAGGTTTGATTGATATGTACTCATTAAGCCCTGGGGGTTAGTGGCAAATAAGAGAACTTGCCAATACAGTTCCCTTTTCTCCACTAAGGTCTCCTAGTCACCCCCCTCTATCTAATGCACCCACCTTTTCCAAAATAACAAATACAAATTCCTTATAACCAGGACTCGTGATGGAATGTTTATAAAGTGCATTACTTGTATTTTTGCTCTTAATAGCATAAAGATGCTGATAAATTCTCATATGTAAGGGCCGTTAGCTTTGCCAATATAAAAAGCAGAACAGGTGGCACAAAAACTGATATAAACAACCCCCTTAGTGTTACAGTCATATTTATCTTTAACAGTAAGCAAGAATGGGCAACCTTGAACAAAGAAACTACTAACTTTCAGGATATACCTGCATTGTCGGCAAGCCCCACCTTGAACAAGGAAACTACTAGTGAGTTTGGCTCCGACATTGGCCTCGGAGCCATCTCTGTCGGTGCCGAGGGAGGTTCTCAGCTTCCGGAGCGGGGACCTCTGGCTCTGCCGGACAGGGTGCGTTCAAGGTCATGGAGTGTGTTGGAACCTTGTTCGACTCCACAGTCGGCTCCGCCCACCCCTCCTCTTGGTGCCTTTGGTTATGTCGGCTCACTCCCTCATCCCAGACCGCAGAGGCCAGCTCCTCAAGAATCCCCTGTGGGGATCTCATCCTCTTCGAGGCCTCCCCTGAATTGGCAGGGGAGCCCCCTAGGAAGAGAAAGTGTAAGAGGAAGCACATAGACTCACCTGAGTCTGTCACCTCTGACACAGATTTAGAGGATTCGAGGGTTCCCCACGTTCCCGTCTGAAGATGTCTCTTTCGCAGACATTCTAGAGTTCCTGAAACAAAATTGGCCAGCCCTTAACCCTTCGGAGGATGATTCTGTGTATCTTGAGGCGTTGGCTCTCGCCCTTCCACCTCCTGGGTGTCCCCTTTGATCCCCTCATGCAGGTGGTGGCAAGAAGGCCTGGACAGCTCCTGATTCAGTGGACCCTACCCCCAGGAGACCTTCCAAATTTATAACAGCACCAACTGACAAACAATTTCTCACAAAAGGTGTTTCTGTGGATGCTATGGTGGTAGCTGCTGCCACCAAGAAGGAACTAGCTGATCCTTCAGTGCCTGTTCATCCCCTAACAAAGAATCTAGGTCTATGGACAGGTATGGGAAGCGGATGTTCTCGTCAGCGACCTTTGCAATGCGTTAAGCTGAACTACCTATGCCATTTCACCCGTCTCCAGAGAGACTTGATCAAGGAAGCGAGTGAGATGTTGAAGGATACTACAGCTGCAGATTTTCAGGACAAAATGAACACCCAGCTGACTACCCTTAATTCGATAGCTAACTCCTCCATGCGCCTCCTTTCATATGCCGCTGATGGGCGAAGTAGAGCCGCGAGGACAGGTGTTGCCTTACGCCCGGCATGCCTGGATGCGACTATGCAATTTTGCGGACCCCTTTAAAACGTCTTTCACTAACTCCCCGTTCGATGGATCATCTCTTTTTGGTCCTCAAGTGAAAGAAACCTTGACTAGGTGCGAGACGGATGGCAAAACTCTATCTGCGTCGGAGTCCGTTTTCTACTCCTTCTAGAACCTTACCCCAAAGGCCAGAAAAGTGGAAAAATGTGGTTCCGCAAACAGTCTCAAGGGAATTTGCCTGGCGCACAGAGTCGGTTCCCCTCCAGAGGCAGAGGAGGGAACAATAATCGTAGACGTCGCCCTAGAGGCAGAGGGGCCCAGAACCAGGGCAATCGAGAAGCCTTTTCCGATAAGCCCTTCCAGCATCCCTGAGGTGTTGCCCGACTGTCCACCTTCGGAGGCAGTCGGGGGAAGATTGTCACTGTACCCAGAAGCCTGGCTATCCCTGACTCAAGACAAGTGGGTACAGTCCATCATTTCCGAAGGCTATTCCATTCCAAGTTAGATTCATCCCAAACCAATCAAAAATCCCTTCCAGATGTTCCACCCGCTCAAGGGATCTTGCAGCTTGAAATTTCAAAGCTGCTTGTAAAACAATTCAACCATTTCCAGCAGACCAACTAGGATCCGGAATCTACTCCAGGTTCTTTTTAGTTCCAAAGAAAACAGGGGACTGGAGACCAATTTTGGATCTCAGTATTTTGAACAAGTCAGTCAAGAAAACAAGATTTCGGATGGTCACGCTGCAGTCCATCCTCCCCCTATTGGGAAAGAAAAACTGGATGTGCTCTATAGATCTTCAGGATGCGTGCTATCACATAAAATGAACAGGCGCTCCAGAAGATTCCTCCGCTTCAGGCTGGGAACCAGTCATTTTCAATTCAGGGCCCTGCCCTTTGGTCTCACCACTGCCCCCTGGGTGTTTACCAAATGCATGGCAGTGGTAGCTTCTCACCTGTGGCGTCAAGGATTCCAGGTGTTTCCATATTTGGACGACTGGCTCCTCACAGCTCCCACCAAGCATCTTCTTCTAATGGCCAGGGACTACACCTTTCGCATTTGTCAAAAGTTAGGCATTTCAATAAATTGCGAAAAGTCTGTTTTGTCGCCTTGTCGTACTATTACCTTCATAGGCGCAAATCTAGACACAGTCAACATGTCTGCGAGACTAACACATCAGAGAATAGCAGACATACACAAACTGGTCTCGCTCCTCTTCAGCAGCAACAGAATCAAAGCCAGGTTAGTTCTGAAAGTGTTGGGGATTATGGCGGCTGCCATACCTCTGCTTCCATTAGCCAGATTCCACATTTGAATCCTTCAATGGATGCTCTTCACGCAATGGTCATACCAGCAACTTCCGATGTCCCACACCATTATGGTCACGCAAACATGCAGAAATCATCTTCTGTGGTGGATGTCTTTCCCTCAGCTCTTATTGGGAAGACCTTTTGTTCCTTCCCCTCCGGTTGCTACTTTGACAACGGACGCCTCCCTGATCGGGTGGGGGGGGCATTATCAGGGCAGAACTATCCAGGGCACTTGGCAACCAGACGAATGCCACTTGCACATAAATGTTCTAGAGATGAGAGCAGTGCTTTTAGCGTTGCAAGCCCTTCAAGACTCTCTTCCCTTGGGAACGATAGCAATCCAGACGGACAATATGTCCGTAGTGTGGTATATCAACAAACAAGGCGGAACCAGGTCCTACCCCCTGTGTCGAGAAGCACTCAGACTGTGGCAATGGGCAATTTCTTCTCAGCGTTTTCTGATAGCAACGCACATCCCCGGGAAGTCCAATCAAATCGCGGACAAGTTGTGCAGAGCTATCCTCATGCCTCACGAGTGGTCTCTGAAAGACTCTGTTGTGAGAGAAATTTTTCTCAAGTGGGGTCAGCCTTGCTGCGACCTTTGCTACTCCCCAAAACAGCAAGTGCAGAGATTATTTCACCCTATTCCCTTTACCAGGCCAGCCCAGCAGAGACGCTCTAGTCCAAGTTTGGCCCCGGGGACTTCTGTATGCATTCCCTCCCTTCCCACTAATCTCTCAAGTGATACAGAAAGCTATCGCTCAGAAGGCCTCGTTGATCCTCATTGCTCCTTACTGGCCTCGACAGGTTTGGTTCCCCTTTCTACATCATTTTCTGTTGGAGCGACCTTGGCATCTGGACCTAGTTCCAGATCTTTTGATCCATCAGTCGGGTCAGTTTCATCGCTCCCTTCCCTCTCTGAACCTCACTGCTTGGTTCCTCCAATTCCAACATTAGCCAGGCTTCCTCAAATATCTCACTCTGTTTAAGTTATTTTGATAGCTTCCCATAAATCTTCCACTAGAAAGATTTATTTGAGTAAGTGGAAATGTTTCGCCTGTTGGGCTCAAGGAAGGGACATAGATCCTTTCACTGCTTCCATCCAAATGGTCCTTGATTTTCTAGCTGAACTCTTTCATGCAGGTTCATCTCCTTCTACTCTTAAAGTTCAACTGGCAGCTATTTCTAACTTTCATGTGGGCATTTCAGAGTCTGCCATAATGTCCCACAAGCTTTGCAAAGCCTTTTTGAAAGGAGTTTTTCTACTCAGACCTCCTATAAGAAATCCTCCTCCTCCTTGGGACCTAAATTTAGTTCTTAGTTCTTTGATTCTTCCCTTTCGAACCTGCAGTCTCCTGTTCTTTAAAATTGCTATCATGGAAGACTCTCTTTCTGGTAGCTATTACTTCAGCTAGAAGAGTTTCAGAACTTCATGCACTCAGCTGTCGACCTCCTTATCTGTTGTTTCATAAGGACAGGGTATCTTCTGAACCAACCCGTCCTTTTTACCTAAGATAGCCTCGACGTCTAACCTAAATCAAAGCATTGACCTCCCTGTGTTTTTTCCAGAATATTCTAATAGGTCTGAACAAAAATTGCATTGGCTAGATGTTCATCGTCAGTTAAGGTACTATTTGGATAGAACCAAACAATTCGAAAATCTGACCAGCTGTTTGTCTCCTATGCAGAAGGCAGAAAAGGACTTTCAGTTTCAAAGGTATCATTATCTAGATGGCTAACATCTCTGATTTCCCTTGTTTATGAAATTAGACACCAAAAGCTGCCTAACAAACCTAAAGCCCATTCCACCAGAGCTTTGGCTACTTCTATAGCCTTCCAAGACAGACTGCCTATTGACACCATTTGTGCAGCGGCTACTTGGGCTACTCCTCACACTTTCGTTTCTCATTATAAGTTGGATTTAGCTTCTAGGCATAGAGCTAACTTTGGTTCCACTGTTCTCAAGAGTCTGTTCCGTTAGGCCACCCTGGACAAGGTGCTAGGACGCGGTCCCATCCAGCAAGAATGAAGGCGAGATAGACAACTTAACATATAGAAGTTATGTTCTTACCATAACGTTCCATGTTAGTTGTCTTCTTCTCGCCTTCTTCAAGCGTCCCACCCTCCTTCCCCTGGCCTGGACAGATCTAGAGGAGTTTGATTGTGACCTCACTTTCTACCACCTCTTGCGATAGGTATATGCTCTGCTGTGCATATTTCCTAGAGTCAGGATTAGGTCACCCTTTCTCTTCCCTTTGTTTTTAGAGGTGGAAATTTTCCAGTATTCCTGGTTATTTTTTTAGCTGGGCCTAGCTCACAAACGAGATCTGAGGTAATTCACGCCTAGCATTGTGGGATATAGGGGCAGCCTCGAGCCGGTGGAACCAACTCTCGAGCTTTTAGAGTGGCCGAGTCGGAGCCGAGGTCGGCTCCGAACCCATCCAGCAAGAAAGAAGGCGAGAAGAAGACAACTAACATGGAACGTTATGGTAAGAACATAACTTCTATTTATACAACATCTTATGCAACATCTCACTTTCTAAGAAAGGTGGCACCAAAGTGCAAGATACACCCTCTGAAATGAAATATAACAATATTGAATGGAATAATAGAAGAAAGTAGGAAGTAGTTGGCCAGAGGGTTGGGAGGGTGGCCTAATGGTTAAGGTGTTTGCCTTACAAACACAAGGTGCGGGGTTCGAGTCTCACAAAGGATAATTGGCTAGGCTTAAAATGGCTCGCAAGAGCAGTTAGCTTAGTACAAATCTATGAACCTATGAACCTATGAACCTATAAAATAAATAATATCATAAATCAATACAGATTAAATCATATTATGTTTCATAATTAGTGTATAGATTCCCCTGTTGCTGCTTTTGTTACTATTTTATTTTATTTTCTGCTTATTCATTTATTTGATGCACATTTGTGATATATTTTAATTTTACATTTAGATACATCGATTTATGTTCTATGTTCTTGACAATGCTGCTTTTATATATGCCTTTATGTACATGCTTTTTCTTGTCTGTTTAACATGGAATGCGTTTTATATTTTCAGTCAGCATTTGTTTCATTGCTGAAAGGGTTAATCAATTAATTAACTGAATTTTTTTGCACAAACCTGATTGGTTAACACTATTTTAAACTTGTTTAAATTAAACTGATTGTTTTTTGCTTTTTGAGATCTGATGAAGCATGTTTTACATGTGAAAGCGCTTATCCATTGATTGTATAATAAATTAGACTATATTTTTAAGCCTGGTGGTCCTGCCTTGTGTTTCGTTTAAGATACAAAGTTACCAAACATTTTGTTGCCTTCATAAAATCCTAGTGCATTTTGAATACCAGAAAACATTACTTCTATTACATTAACTGTCCACTTTAAATCAACCCTAAAACAACATCTGTTGAACAGATGGCTGTGCCCTTGTTCCACCCCTGACTAATCCTCTCCTATCACCACCAGCCTGATCTGAACTAACCATAACCACTAGCCCTATCTAACACATAGGTCCTACCATACTAACACCACTCAAACGTCTTAAATTAAAATCTGAGGACACTCAGAATTAAGCTTAACACTTATTCTCTTCAGCTACTGCCTAGGAAAGACATTATAGAGTAAAACCCTGTGTTGCTGTACTGCTCATTCATATTTTAAATGTGTTCCAATGTTATGATTCTAAACTAATGTGTTAACCAGAAATATAGAGTGTGTACAAATGTAGTCGATGTACAACCTGACCTTGCAAATATATTACATAGTAGAACTCTATGCCGCTGTACTGTTTATTCATAAGTAAATGTGTTCTAATCTTATGATTCTCAAACTAATGTGGTAACTACAAATGTAGACTGTGTACAAATGTAGACTGTATATAATCTGACCTGTAAAGATGCTATCCAGAATGACTAATACTAACTGCATGTAAACTACCTGTATGTAAAATAACTGTATGTTAACCATCAATGTATGTTACTTCTGTTTGTCGTTTGTTTCATGGGGGCTTTTCTCCCAGGGCCTCTGCTGAAAATGGACATGTGTCCAGTTGGACTTTCCCAGTAAACAAATGTAAAATAAAATAATTAAATAAATAAAAGCTAAAAAACATATGTACAAACATAGAAGTTAATGCTAATAATAAAATTGCATTAGTTACTCTATATACTAAAAAATGCATATTTCATAATAAAAATCAAACAATACCTGCTTTCAACTTTAAAATAGGTTTGATTGATATGTACTCATTAAGCCCTGGGGGTTAGTGGCAAATAAGAGAACTTGCCAATACAGTTCCCTTTTCTCCACTAAGGTCTCCTAGTCACCCCCTCTATCTAATGCACCCACCTTTTCCAAAATAACAAATACAAATTCCTTATAACCAGGACTCGTGATGGAATGTTTATAAAGTGCATTACTTGTATTTTTTCTCTTAATAGCATAAAGATGCTGATAAATTCTCATATGTAAGGGCCGTTAGCTTTGCCAATATAAAAAGCAGAACAGGTGGCACAAAAACTGATATAAACAACCCCCTTAGTGTTACAGTCATATTTATCTTTAACAGTAAGCAAGAATGGGCAACCTTGAACAAAGAAACTACTAACTTTCAGGATATACCTGCATTGTCGGCAAGCCCCACCTTGAACAAGGAAACTACTAACTTCCAGGATATACCTGCATTGTCGACAGGCCCCACCTTAAACAAGGAAACTTCTAACTTCCAGGATATACCTGCATTGTCGGCAGACCCCACCTTGAACAGGGAAACTACTAACTTCCGGGATATACCTGCATTGTTGGCAGGCCCCCCACAATTTTTCATTCCACACCCACTGGTGGGGCTGTTCATTTGTTGCTTGCTGGTTTCAACAATACCCTTAAACCTTTTGTTATTTTTATAAACTAATTTGGGTTCTGGACCCAACCTACCCATAAGTCTCAATGGCCCCACTCCCTCAAGGAAGTGAGGTTCATCTCATAAGGAAGTGATGTTCTTATGGTATTTAAAGGATGTGAGGTAGTGTATCTGTTTCTCTGATGATGTTTCTGTAGCATTGGAAATGAAAGCACCTACAATTGTTTATTAAAATACCATTTTGTGGCTTTGGAGCAGCGTTTTGTCTTCTTGAATTGTAATTTATTTATTTATTTTATTTATTTTATTTATTTTACATTTGTTAACCGGGAAATTCCGACTGGACCAGGTCCATTTTCAGGAAAAACTCAACATCAAGTTATACAAATACAGTACATCCAGCATAATACACAAAACAGGTTACATCATGTATGCTGAGCATAGTAATATAACAAGAATTAATAAAAAACACTCCAGGTGTAATTTAAGAAAAAAACAAGAGCAACTGTGATGTTGAAATAGTTAAAGAAATTATGAGAAGTAGAAAGTTAAGTTTATTGGAGAATAACCACTGGAGCTACAAAAGGAATGAAATTAGGACAGAAATTGATAATGTTTTTAATAGTTTAAAAGTAAAAAAAGGAATTAAGTATGCTGGATTTTCGGATCATGTGACTATATGGGTTAAAGTACAGGAAAATGAAGAATATAGACGAGTAGGAAAAGGAATAAAGAGAATTAATGAAAAGTAATTAGATTTAGAAGAGAAATAAGAACTCATGGAATTATGGAAAAATCATATGAATATGAGATAGTTTTATTAGAACTGGACTGATTAGTGGCTTGATTTTAAAGATAAATATAAAACAAGTGTTTTTAGAATATATAAGGAAGAAAAGAAGAAAAGAAAAGAGACCTATAATATATTAAGTCAGGAAACATCCAGAGACTTATTAGAGAAGAAAAAAATCCTTTTATCAAAAAGAAATATATAAAATGAATCAAATTAAAATTAACTTGCTATATAAACATAAATATTGTTTACAAGGAAAGAAAGAAGTGGTGGCACACTATCTGAGTAAAACAATAAAAGAAGGAAAAATAATAAGAGAATTAAAGAATAAGAAATGTAAGCAAATAAGACAACAAGAAGTAGTATACAAAATAATTAAAGAATATGTATAGGAATTATTTGTTAAAAGAGAAGAAAACATAAAACAAATTTATAAAGGTGAAAAATTAAATAATGAAGATAATGTGCATTTAGAGCAAAAAATGACGATGAAAGAACTGAATGAAATTCTAAAATATATTAACACGAATTCTGCAACAGGATTGGATTGAATTGAATATGGAATGTATAAAGAAATGAAGGGGTGGCATAATAATTTTTATAGACGTTATAAGTGAATGGCTATAAAGTGGAATTAAAGAGAAAGAAACATGTACAGGAGTTATAAAATTTATATTTAATAAAGGAAATAAAGAGGAGATAAAAAATTGGAGACTTATAACATTGAATAATACAGATGATAAAATTTTTAGGAGAATAATAACAATAAGATTACAAAACATGGGTAGAATACGTGACCAAAATGTATTTGGAAGAAAAGGAAAAGGAAGTCAAGAGGTATTATGGATAATAAGAAAAATAATTAATGATATCATAAATAAAAATTTAGAAGCAAAGGTTATGATGCTCATGTTACACTCCAGGTTAAATCTAATTGTGTCACATGTTCAAATAAGTATAAACAGATTTGCCCTAAAAAGCTTGTAAACCCAGATACTGATAAAAATATATATATATTTTTTAAGTTTTTGACTATGTACCTCAATGTTTTTACTATGTACCTCAATGACTGTCTACTGTAGTAACTAAAACTGGTAACTTCTAACGTATTATGTATTAAAATCAATTGTATGTTCTGTATTTATGTTCTCTCATGTACTGCATTCTATTGTACTGTGGAGCTTTTCTCCCTGGGCCTCCGCTGATAATGGACCTGTATCCAGTCGGCCTTTCCTGGTAAACAAATGTAAATAAATAAATAATAAATAAATGGTAGGGGGTATAAGTAAAGCCTATGATAATATTCAATACAAATCATTACAGGGAATTTTGCAGGCATATAATGTAACCAAAAAATATTACAAGTAATAAAATCTTTTTTATGAAAGGAACTATGTGAAACTAAATGTAAATGGGTGGATTGGGAAATAAATAAAAGCAGAATGTGGAAAAAAAAACAGGGCTGCCCAGTTAGTAGTGCAATTTTCTCATTAGTTATGAATGTAATAGTGAAGGAAATTAATAAAATGTCAAGTAGTGGTGGATACAAAATGATGAAGGAAGTACAATTGCCAATAATGTATAATTATGCAAACGATATTGTACTAATTGTTAAAAATAAAGTATGGATGGAAGAAGTAAATGAAAAATTAACTATAAATTAAAACATGGGTTTATGTATAAATAAAGAGATAAGTAGAACATTTGGTTTTGAAGGTATGATACGAGGTATTAAGTTCAATGAAAAATATATAGATATATTAGGAATAATACTTGGAAGGAATGAATGCAGACAACACTAATCATGGTAATAGGAAAAAATGCTTATGTTGCCAACATCTATATGATTCCTATTAAGTATGAAACAGAGCTAATGATGATTATATTTTCTTTTATATGGGGTTCTAGACTGAATCCAGCCAAGAGAGGGATTCTATATATGAAAGAAGAGCAAGTAGGATTGGGTTTAATAAACCTAAAAGTATATGCAGCATCTTTGATTTTATATAAGGTATTAAAAGGAATTATGAAGGAAAATTAAAAACTTGATATAAATGATACTATATTACAAATACAAAGAACTGTGGTAAGGAATGGAAGGTAAAAAAGAAGTAAAAACATTGTGAATGAAGAAATGAAAGAGTGCCAAAATAAAATTGTATTATGGAAAATAAAAAAGAATATATGTGAGAAAAATAGAAAGGAAGGGCACTTAAATATTATGAAAGCATTTTATTGCATTGGTCCATGGAAAGATTTAGAAACAGAGAAGAAAAAAGCTGTAAAGATGAGATATAATAACTATAAAAACATTAAAGAATGTAATGATTTGTTATGGAGATTGTCTATTTGAAAATTGCCAAGGCAAATATGCAGACAAGAAAAAGCAAGATAGAATATGTATTAAATGTGGAGAGTTTGAGACTATTGAATATGTGTTTTTGAAATGTGAAAGAGTTAATAATTTGTGGGAAAAATATGTAAACACAATAGGGTGAAAAGTTTGCTAAATTTTGAGCAAATAAATATGAACATAATAAAACTTGGTTATTATGGTGCATGAAAACAGGAATAAGTGAAGAAAATGGACAGAGTAATATTTTATGTTTTATGGATTATATGGAATGAGAGACTAATTGAAAACAAATATAATGGAAAATGGACTTTGACAAAGATTCTGGAGAAAATGATGGTTTGGTTGTGGATAAAAGAGTTGGGGGAAATGCTTAAATTGAAGTTTATAATGTATGGATATTTGTAAATGGATATAAATAATGTAAATATGTAAATAATATGTAATGTAAATATCAATAAAAAATGCCTACTTGGTTGAGCAGGGAATGCATTTCATTGCTTCACTTCCTGTTTCAGTTCCGGGCACAGTGGCAGCCCAGAGAAGCAAGAGGAATAATGGGAGATGATCAAGGAGACTGCAGAAGCATGGATAAGTTGTTTTCATACCATAAACAACTTAACTACAATGGGATTGAAGAAAGGAACAATGAGAAGGAGTGTTTGGAGGTTTTACCAGGTACGAAGGCAGTCAAGCCTTCACAAGAGAAAAGAGTACGCAGTGCAGAGGTTATGAAGGCAAATGAGCCTTCAGAAAGTGTTAAAAGGTGCATCAAGAAGGGAGAGGAGGCTGTGTGTGAAATAGGGAAGGTGGTTGAACCTTCACAGGATTCTGAAATTATTTTCCAGCATTGGTTGTTTGAGGATGAAAGTGAGAGCCAGCATGGATGTATTACTGCAACTGCCAGTCAGGAGGGTTGGAGGATGTTGTATTATAGAACTTAGCATTGCAGAGTGAACTGGAAAGCAAAAAAAAATTGTTTCATGTGCAGACATTATGGATAGATTACAGGAAGAAGAAGAAAAAGAAATAGTAAAGGAGAAAAATAAGTTATATGTGCATATAGTAAAACAGGCAGAAAGGAGAAAAGAGAAGAAGACAGAACCAACAAAGAAGGAGTATTCAATAAGAATTAGTAGCAAAGAAGGAAAAGGAGTAGATAGGTATGATATTTGGGTCAACATAATTATACCACTGGGTATTACTCCACAAGAGGTGAGAGCATTTATACATATTAATAAAGGTTTTTAGAACATTATGAGTTAAAGAAAAACTGTAACCCATGAAATGTATATGTTTTCCAAGTATTTAACAGAGAAACAAAAAAAGAAAATATTTGTTCCGTTTCGAATGGAGGTTGTAAAAGAGAAATAAAAAAAAATTAAAGACTGCATGTAAAGAGGTAATGGACATTACCAAATTTCTGACATTAGAGGTTTGTGGACTGAGGATTGGGAATGTATTGTATTAAATGTGTAAAATGGAAAAAAAAAATTGTACACATAGAAAATATGATAAATGTATAAGGGAACAAAGCTACAGTGAAATGTTGGGGGCAACAAAAAACTGATCATTTAATTAATAATTGTGATAAAAGGAAATGTTATATTTGTGGAAAACTGGGTTATGATGCAAAAAGATATGAACTTAAATATTTTAAATGCGAAAAAAACAGGTCAATGGATGGATTGTAAGGAAAGCATAGAATAAAGTAAGAAGAAAGGAGGGAGAGAACATTAGGCAGAGGAAAAGAAACCAAAGGTAACAAAATAATGCCAGAAATAAGTGAGAATAAGAGATGAACTGGCGAGTAGTGAAAGGAAGAAAAACATTCCATTGAAAAGAGGGTAAAAGGTAAAAAAAGAAAATGCATTGATGTATGTACGAAAGAAAATAAGAAAGAAAAAAATAAGAGGTAATGGACATTACTAAAATGTAAGATGATAGAGGTTTGTGAACAGAAGGTAGGAAATGTATTGTTGTATTAAAAGTGGAAAATGAAAAAAAATTGCACACATTCCAAGTATAATAAATGTACATGGGAACAAAGGTACAGTGAAGTGTTGGGAGCAACAAAAACTTTTTTTTTGTCCAAAAAAAAAAAAAGATCATTTAATTAATAATTGTGATAAAATGAAATGTTATATTTGTGGCAAACTGTGTCACAATGCAAAATTATATGAATTGAAATGTTTTAAATGCAAAAAAAGCAATGGAATGTTTGTAAGGAAAGCATAGAAGAAAGTAGGGAGACAATATTAGGCTGAGGAAGATGAAGAAATAGAAAAAGAGCAAAGAAATTATAAGATAGACAATGACAGAAAATACTGAGATAGAAAAAGAAAAAATAGTAAAAGTAAAAAGAAAAGAAAACAAAGTAACACAATAATGCCAGAAATAAGTGAAGAAGAAGAGATGAATTGGAGAGTAGTGAAAGGCAGAAAAAATTCCATTGGGAAGAGTGTAAAAGGTAGAAAAAGAAAATGCATTAATTTATGTATAAAATAAAATAAGAAAGGAAAAAGATAATAAGAAGGTTGAGTAGAAACAGGAATATAAATACAATAAATAAATGAAGAGCTGAGGATAGTAACAATAAATGTTAATAGTACAAAGAATATAAAACACAGATTAGGGTTAGTAGAATGGTGTGAAACACTTGACATGGGCATAATTATTTTAGAGGATATAAGAATATTAGAAGAAGAGAGAGAGAGGTTGCAAACTGAAAAAATATGAGGGTGAGGTTATTTGAAATATAGGAAAAGAAACCTGTTCACTCAGAGGAACACTATTTAAAATCATAAATATTTTGGATTTTTACCTTGGTTATAATGAGTAGAGTGGAAAGGTCAGGTTTATAGAATTATAACAATCTATGTATATGTGATAAAGAAAGCAAGAGAAGATATGTTCAAAAATTAGGTTACATAAGTGTAAACATGGATTGGATACTAGTAGGGGATTTGAAGTGTGATTTAAAAAAGAGAGTGGTGATGTAAAAACAATGTTAGAAGTGATCAGAATTAGAAAGATATATATTTAGAATAATAAACAGTGGACATATATGAAAAGTAATCTAAGAAGAGAAATAGATTGTTTTTTTTTCTTTCTGAAAGTGTGAAGATAATACAAGAAGGGACTAAAAGTATAGAATTTTCAGATCATTTGGCAATTTGGATATAGATTTGAGAAAGAAATTGACACACAAAGATAGGTAAAGGCATTAAGAGAATAAATAAGAGTTAGATAAGGAAGATGTAGAAATGATCAGACAGTTATAGAAAGATCATGTAGGAGTGAAAGACTTGTATAAAAACTGGGCATCATACTGGATAAGTTTTAAAGACAATGCAAAAAAATGTCTGGAATGGCAAAGTTTAAAAAGAAAAGAGGGAAAATAAAATATAATGAATTAATCAAACATGCATTTACAGGTTTGGTAAGAAACAAGAAAGAATTTTTGATAGAAAGAAAGTAATACACGAGATGAATTAAGAGAAGATTTAAAAGCATTTATTTAAACAAAGATATTTTCTACAAGAGAAAGGAAGAGGTGGTGTCTTATTGCAGCAGTATAGTAAAAGAAAAAAATGATAATAAAAGAATTTAAGAACTGAAAAGGGAAAAAGTGTGAGGGGTCAACAAGAAACAGTGACTGTAGTAAATCAGGAGTCAACATGAAATAATGATCGTAGTAAAAAATTATATATATATAGAAAAGACATTTACAGCAAGTAAGATGGAAAAATTGGAAAGTTAAAAAAACTAACAGAATAAGATCATAAAGATTAGAAAAAGGAATTACAATGGAAGAGGTGGATAATACATTAAAATGGGTAAATTTTGAATTGACAACTGGTCCTGATGGGATAGAATTTCATATGTATAAAGATATGTTAGACTGGCAGAAGAAATACTGTGTGCAAGTGTTAAATGAATGGTCAGAGGAAGGTTTTGACAGGAAGAAATATGTAATGGAGCTATTAAACTTATATGGAAAAAAAAGGAAAATGAGGCATAAGAAATTGGAGACTGATAGTAATTCTGACTACAATATTTTTTTATAAAAATAGTAGAAACTAGGTTAGAAAATTTATTAAAATATTGATGGTTACAATAGTTGGAAGAAAGGGAAATAGGAAGACAAGAATTACTAATGATAATAAGACAGATTATAGATAATATAATTAACAGGAAACAGAAGTTAAAATAATGGCAGGTGACTTAAATAAAGCATTTGATAAGATACATGAAATTTTATGGGATATAATGAAAGAATATAACATAAGTAAGAAGATACAAAAGATTTTTCTTACAGTGTATGAAAGAAGTAGGGTAGGTCTGTTAGTGAATGAATGGTTAAACCAGGAAATAGACATGAAGAATGGCATAAGATGGGGTGTCCTGTGAGTAGTATCTTTTTTGCATTAGTTATGAATGCAGTGGTTAGTAAGATAAATACTTCATTAAAGATGGCAGAATATAGTACTGTAGAAGGAATCAGAGTACCAGTTATGTTCCCATATGTGGATGATATTATATTAATAACAAAGAACAGAGAATGTATGGAGGAAGCTATTAAGATACTTAGTAAATATTTGAATGCCATAGACGTTAGCATAAACAGAGATAAGAGTATAGGATTAGGTGAAAAAGATAAAGTAGGATATATTCACTTTTTAAAAATATTGGGCGTATCATTTGGATATGAAATAGTGAAAATACAATGGGAAGATATAATAAAACATTTAAGAAATATGCATTTATTTTGGAGAACATTTAAACTATCATATAAAAGAAAGTATATTTAATAAATTCTGTACTATTGGGAAACATTGCATACTTGGCAAACATTTTTATGATCCCTACAAAATGTGAGAAAGAGTACTTTTATTTATTTATTTATTTATTTAACATTTGTTAACCGAGAAAGTACGACTTGGAATGAAGCCAATTTTCAGCGGAAGCCAGGGGAGAAACACTAATTGTTTTTCCTTTATTATGGAGATCCAGACTGAACCCAGTAAAAAGAGGTATTTTATATGTTAAGGTAGAATAAGGATGTTGGGATTGATAAATCCAGTGGTGTATGGAGCATTATTAAATAAGTGTTGAGATGGATGAAAGAGAAAAAAATGGGTCATTAACAGGTGTAATAATGAAAGAAAAATATAAAAATATGGTGTATGATGAGTAAGATTAAAAGAGAAAAGCTGTGAATTGGGAAATAAAAGAATATCAAGAAAAATAATATTATGGAAAGTAAAGATAACTGACATAGAGGAAAAAGGAAAATATGGTATTTGAATAAAATGAAGTATTATTGTATGTATCCATGAGAAAGAACTGAGGAAGAAAAATAAAAGCAATAAAAGTGTGAACAGAGTGGTGTAAAATGTGTAGAAAGTAGAGATTTTCTGTGGTATTGTCAGTAAAAAATGCCAATAAAAGCAAATATGCCATATATAAAAAAATGAAGAAATAATATGCAATTATTGTGGTGAACATGTTTTCTTAAATTGTAAAAGGGTGAAGAAATTATGGAAAATGTTATGTGAAGAAAGTTACTTGGAAGGAATTAGGAAAGTGCAAAATATTAATATGGATATGTTGGAATATGTATACTATAAAAGTAAAATATGGGAATTTGTAAATAAAATAGATAAAACATGTTTTACATAATATGGACTATATGGAATGAAAAACTAAATAAAATAAAATTTATTGAAAAATTGGTATTGGTAGAAATATTACAAAAATAAGATTTTGGTTGTGGGCAAAGGGTGGGGGTCATAAAATGATTGCAAATGAAAATAAAGAAATATGTATACAAAGTTATCTAAATTATGGAAAATTGTTTGGAAAAGGTTAGTAATAATTGTAAATTATGTATAATATGTAAATAATGTAAATGTTGTAGGTAATATATTTAATAAAGGAGTCCTACTATGTTTGATAGGTAATGTAGGATCTTTTTACATCCACTTGAGCTACCAACAAATCAGTTATATGGGGCCTCGGTTTAATGTCACATTCAAATTATGCCACATTCAGAAGTGCAGCACTCCCTCTTATGCTGCGCTGCAGTGTCAGTACTGGAAAATTAATTCATCTTACTTGTGTGGGAATTAAAATACAGATTTCTGCATCAGTCTGTTGAGCTTTTTAGTTCCTTACTAACCTTTTTGATGGAGTCTTTAATACAGGTAGCTCTAGATTTGTTGCAAAGCTTCAGACTTTTTTTTCTTTTGTTATAGAGCTTGTTTATACTGGTGGGCCACCAAGATGACTTATTTTTAAATTTACAATTATATTTGGATCTAATATGGATTTCTAAGTTCATGCACTTTCTTAGGTGGGAGTAGAACTATGATGTAAAACAGCTAAAGCTACATAGAGAGTGGTGAAATTGCAAGTAAATTCAGATATGTTTCTATGTTTAAAGTCCTTAAATTCAGATTTTTTACAGTGATAGGGCTTGTGATTGTAAAGGAGAAGGTTGCTGAATTGTGGTCTGAATTGACAACCTGGGGGCTACATTTGTAAGGACTAAGTCCTGGATGTTTTGGTCCTGGTGGGATGGTTAACTATTTGCTCTTGGGAATTATTATTTATTATGGCCAAGAATCTTTGTCATACCCCAGTTTTTGAGGTGTAGGGACACCAGTTAATCGAAGGATAACTGAAACCACCCAACCTAAAGGTATTTTTTTTATTAAGGGTAGAGTACATTTAGGAATCACTTATGGTCTGAAGACATGACCTCAAATAACAGAAACTGAAGTTATGGATAAACTGTGAGGTGAAGGATTTAGTGTAGAAAATCTAACACAGGTAATGTCACAGTATGATGGAACCATAACTTCAGATTAAGGAGAAACAGGTGGAGCAGGAGGCATCAAAAGAATTGTCACATGGTGATGCTCTGGAGCCTTCTGTAGGAGACCAGTATGAAAGTCCAGATGAAACTGCACAGCGAGGGAAGGAGCAGGAAACAGTGGCAACTCTGATGCAGGCAATGATGTGGAGTGATAGGCCAATGAGTTCCCATATGAAGGAGCAGCAGATGAAACAGAGTGCATTTGAAGAGGATATGTCACAGGAAGATGTTCTGGTACTTTCTGTGGAATACTCCCAGGAAATGGACAGCAAATAAGGTGCTTTCATTCTAGAAGAAAATGATCTAAGAGAAGAGCTGCTTGATTTAATAGAGATTCTTAGACATATCAAGACTAATGAAAAAGACATTAGAGAAAGAGATCTAAAATGTTAGAAGTTTGGTAAAACAGATAAACATAGTAATTAAGACTGTTAAGATAAATTCTTGTGATAAAAATAAATAGGCCATATCACTGTACAGCTAAATTAATAACAGATAAAATTCTTACCACAAAAGCATAGAGCAATAAGGGAAGGAAAGGAAAGAAATAAAATGTCATCATGGAAGCATCAACTAAAGAAAAGTATAAAACAATTAAGACAAGAAGTGTGACTGTTAGAAGAATATAGATGAGAGAGAAGATCATCAAAAATACTTAAAAATTATATGTGGTAAAATCAACATACAGTATCAGAACAGACCATGTTGTATCCTACACTATTGCAAATAATAAATTAAAGATAATAGCAAAAGTAGAAAAACTTAGAAGATATGCAGGTCAATAAAAAGAAGTGTAAAATAAGCAATTTATCTGTGCCCTCAAAAAGTTTTATAGAGAATTGGGAAAAAAAGCAAAAGGAATAGAAACCACACCAAAACCCGAAGAAATAGATACATTTTGGAGAAGTATTTTTTACAGACCTTGTGAAGTATAACAAAAATGCTGAATGAATAGAACAATTAAAAGAAAAACAGTAAGGAGTTCCAATGTTCTGGGTATGAAATGGGATGAAGTAACAGCCAGAGAAACTGAAACACAATTAACAAAAACTCCAAATTTTAAAACTACAGACACACAAGCAGTGCCTCACTTTTGGCTAAATAGTGTTAACATCTTTATACAAAGATTTAGCCCTGAATGAGAACTACTTATATGCACATCTCAAATGGACACTAACCTGGTTAACAACAGGAAAAATGTTACTCCTCCTTATGGGCAAACCTGTAAGCCATCCTAAAAACTATAGAACAATAACTTGTCTTCCAATGATATATAAGCTATATACTGGAACTGATGCAGATAGAGTTTATAGTCATTTAGAAAAAACTTAATTATGGGAATAGAACAAAACAGTAACCAAAAGTCACTTGGAACAAAGGATCATTTGCTGCTAAATAAAGCCATAATAGAGGATTGTTAAAGGGGAAGAATCTAAATATGGCATGGATAGATTACAAACCCCCCCCCCCCCATTTTATAGCATCCAAAATTCATGGATAAAGGAATGCTTACAGATGTGTTAAGATACACCCTACATTGATCTATTACATTACATCGACCATGAAACAGTGGCAAACCACTTTGCAGTTAAGCCAATGACAAAGGGCAAATTACTGTCACAGGGATAAAAATTCAAAGAGGGGTATTCCAGGGTGATTCTCTGTCACCACTGCTGTTTTGTCTTGCCCTTAACCCATTAGGCTGTTTACTTAACAGTTTAGGCCATGGCTACAATTTGGGTCTCAGAAAACAACCTTGTTTAAAGACTTGTCTACTTTTTGTGGATGACATACAACTGTATAGTAAAACACAACTTTAAGTGCTTAAAAGTTTCTCAGATATTGTAAGAATGTTATTTGGTCTTGATAAATATGAACATGCAATTTTTAAACCAAGAAAGCTGCAGCACCAGGAAAATACAAGTCTGGGACAGGAATGTGATATAAAGGAACTTGAGTGGGAGGGAGTGTATAAATATTTGGAAATTGATGAAAGAGATCAGCAATAAAACACGAACAAATGTAAATAAAACTCACCAAAGAATACTTTAGAAGACTAAAACTAATATTGAAAATAGCCTTGACATGTAGGAATAAAGTCCAAGCTATAAAGTAATTTGCTTTTCCTGTTCTAACGTACAACTTTAGGGGGACTGACTGACCCCAGAAGATATTGGATCAGTTGGGCAGGACAATGCTTATGAAATGATATATAAAAATAAGTGTATATCAAGATTATATATTCCTCATTCTGAAGGAGATATGGGCCTCCTTGAAATTGATTACATGTATTAATCTGCTGTGGGATTGCATACAAATTTGCTGACCTTAGCAGATCCAGATATAGTAAAAGGTTTACGGCAAGGAATGATGACCTCTCTGTTTAGTTTAGCAGAAGCATTTTGGTGCTAAGCAGGAATGGAAATCAACTCAGAAGTCGACAAAAATCAGACAGCAACTGAATGTGCCAAAAAAACAAAAGAAAGCATATAAAGAGAATGACCAGTTTATAAGGAAACAAATGCATAAAAGGCATAAATATTGTGGCAAATACAGGGATCTCCTAAAACAACCTCATGTCAATTAGTATTTGACATAGGAATGGTTAAGGAGAAGTGAACTGAAACCAAAAGATAAAAGGTTAATAATGGCAGCCTAGGATAGTGGACGATATTTATTTATTTATTTATTTATTTATTGCAGTTGGTTTACCAGGATAGTCCATTGGGCCATAATGAACCCGTTTTCAATGGAGTCCTGGGGAGAAAAGCTCCAAAACAAGCAGATATACATTCAACAGTTTACAATTTACAATCTAGTTACAGAGAGTTATTGGTACTGTTTAGGCAGGAAAGAGCAAAACTTATCACATGTACAATAGCAGTTGTAACAGTTAATCTAATTTAGATAATGACCTACAAGTAAAAGAGACCAGTTAATAGAGATTAGAGAGCATACATAGTAGGTACATAAAGTAGAATATGGTATGGAAGGAGATTTAGTAGAGTTAGTTATGAGGGGTGGGAGCAAGAGCATACCCACTGTGTTGCTAGATGTAAGAAGAGACTTTTGAAGGTGATGTGGTTAGAGGTGGTGCGAATAAGTGGTGGAAGGGAGTTCCATAGGCGAGGCGAGGCTAAAGGAAAGAAGGTTTTCCTGGTGGATAAGTAGGTTTATGTACTTGAGTAGAATTTTTGATTGTTTGACCTTAGAATTCTACTAGGGAGGTGCATTTTAAAGGCAGAGGAAAGGGAGGGACAGAGTGAGGGGTTTAGAATAAGTTTATGGGCTAGAGTTAGTTGGGTGTAAGTTAGTTGATTGGGGAGTTCTAGCCATTTTAGCTTATGGAGGGAGACACAGTGGTGAGTAGAGGACTTATGGCTAGTGGCAGATTTTGCAATTTGTTATAGCAGGAAGTAAGCTGTTTTCTTAAAGAGGTCTGAAGATTAGTTAGTAGTGGGGCACCATAGAGAAGGGAAGGGATAAGAAAGGAGGTAGAGAGAGAAGTTTTGGTGTCAGATGTAAGGTGGGCTTTCTGTCTATAAAGCATGCCAAGTTTTGATGTGTTTTTTAATGTTTATTTGGAGGTGGGAGTTAAATTTCAGTGGGTTGTCAATTTGGACCCCAAGTAGTTTAGTTTCTGATACTATTTCAAGGGTGAGTTGTTTTGACTTGTAATTAAGAATGTAGTTATGTCTGGAGGATAACTTTTGATGGAGTAAATAACATAAGTTTGGTCTTAGTGGCATTGAGAGCTAGATGATTACTTTGCATCCATTGCTCTGTGGAAGAAAGCTTCCTGGGTAAGATTTTGTAGAGTAGGGATAGAAGAGGCAGAACAGATGATAGTAGAATCATCTGCATATTGGATGATACTAGAAAGGAATTGATTTGCAGAAGTCATTTATAAATATATTGAAGAAAGCGGACCCAGTATGGAGCCTTGTGGCACTCAGTGGGGGTGCTAAGGAAGGGGAGGTAGCTTTCCATTTTGCAGCTTGATTTCTGTTGGAAGGTAACTAGAGAACCAGTTCAGAGAGGAAGAAGATAGGTGGAGTTGGAAAGTTTGGTTAAGAGCAGGTTGTGAGAGATAGTGTCGAAGGCTTTGGAGAGGTCAAGAAGCAAAGTAGATACAATTTGCTTGAAGTCACGGGCTTTGTTACAGTTTCAAGGAAGGAGAGGAGGGCAGTCATAGTACTATGATTGGGTCTGAAACCATGCTGTGTAGGGGTAATGAGATGGTTGTCTAGGAGGTGTGGAAGAAGCTGGAGTTGGACACATTTTTCAAGGAGTTTAGAAATGGGGGACAGGATGGCTATAGGACGAAAATTGCTAATGTTATTGTTGTTGCCCCCTTTGTGTAGAGGTATAATAAAAAGCTTGTTTCAGATTTGAGGAACTATGCATTCTTGTAGGGGCGGTTTATTAAGATGCTAATGGGGTAAGCAAGAGTATTAGCGACTACACTGAGAAAGTAAGAAGGGATATTGTCAGGAGCATTGGTACATGGTTTCAATTTCTGAAGAAGTTTCTTTATAGTAGCTGTTGGTACAGGTTTTAATGAGAAGAGGTGCAGTCAGAAGAGAATTTTGGGGTAGTGGAGATGAGGGTGGGGTTTGTGTAGAAGAGGAAGAAAGGGGTTAGTGAATGTGGAATAGGGTGTGGAAGTGGAGAGAGCAAATAAGGTGCTTTCATTCTAGAAGAAAATGATCTAAGAGAAGAGCTGCTTGATTTAATAGAGATTCTTAGACATATCAAGACTAATGAAAGAGACATTACAGAAAGAGATCTAAAATGTTAGAAGTTTGGTAAAACAGATAAACATAGTAATTAAGACTGTTAAGATAAATTCTTGTGATAAAAATAAATAGGCCATATCACTGTACAGCTAAATTAATAACAGATAAAATTCTTACCACAAAAGCATAGAGCAATAAGGGAAGGAAAGGAAAGAAATAAAATGTCATCATGGAAGCATCAACTAAAGAAAACTATAAAGCAATTAAGACAAGAAGTGTGACTGTTAGAAGAATATAGATGAGAGAGAAGATCATCAAAAATACTTAAAAATTATATGTGGTAAAATCAACATACAGTATCAGAACAGACCATGTTCTATCCTACACTATTGCAAATAATAAATTAAAGATAACAGCAAAAGTAGAAAAACTTAGAAGATATGCAGGTCAATAAAAAGAAGTGTAAAATAAGCAATTTATCTGTGCCCTCAAAAAGTTTTATAGAGAATTGGGAAAAAAAGCAAAAGGAATAGAAACCACACCAAAACCCGAAGAAATAGATACATTTTGGAAAAGTATGTTTTACAGACCTTGTGAAGTATAACAAAAATGCTGAATGAATAGAACAATTAAAAGAAAAACAGTAAGGAGTTCCAATGTTCTGGGTATGAAATGGGATGAAGTAACAGCCAGAGAAACTGAAACACAATTAACAAAAACTCCTAATTTTAAAACTACAGACACACAAGCAGTGCCTCACTTTTGGCTAAATAGTGTTAACATCTTTATACAAAGATTTAGCCCTGAATGAGAACTACTTATATGCACATCTCAAATGGACACTAACCTGGTTAACAACAGGAAAAATGTTACTCCTCCTTATGGGCAAACCTGTAAGCCATCCTAAAAACTATAGAACAATAACTTGTCTTCCAATGATATATAAGCTATATACTGGAACTGATGCAGATAGAGTTTATAGTCATTTAGAAAAAACTTAATTATGGGAATAGAACAAAACAGTAACCAAAAGTCACTTGGAACAAAGGATCAATTGCTGCTAAATAAAGCCATAATAGAGGATTGTTAAAGGGGAAGAATCTAAATATGGCATGGATAGATTACAACCCCCCCCCCATTTTATAGCATCCAACATTCATGGATAAAGGAATGCTTACAGATGTGTTAAGATACACCCTACATTGATCTATTACATTACATCGACCATGAAACAGTGGCAAACCACTTTGCAGTTAAGCCAATGACAAAGGGCAAATTACTGTCACAGGGATAAAAATTCAAAGAGGGGTATTCCAGGGTGATTCTCTGTCACCGCTGCTGTTTTGTCTTGCCCTTAACCCATTAGGCTGTTTACTTAACAGTTTAGGCCATGGCTACAATTTGGGTCTCAGAAAACAACCTTGTTTAAAGACTTGTCTACTTTTTGTGGATGACATACAACTGTATAGTAAAACACAACTTTAAGTGCTTAAAAGTTTCTCAGATATTGTAAGAATGTTATTTGGTCTTGATAAATGTGAACATGCAACTTTTAAACCAAGAAAGCTGCAGCACCAGGAAAATACAAGTCTGGGACAGGAATGTGATATAAAGGAACTTGAGTGGGAGGGAGTGTATAAATATTTGGAAATTGATGAAAGAGATCAGCAATAAAACACGAACAAATGTAAATAAAACTCACCAAAGAATACTTTAGAAGACTAAAACTAATATTGAAAATAGCCTTGACATGTAGGAATAAAGTCCAAGCTATAAAGTAATTTGCTTTTCCTGTTCTAACGTACAACTTTAGGGGGACTGACTGACCCCAGAAGATATTGGATCAGTTGGGCAGGACAATGCTTATGAAATGATATATAAAAATAAGTGTATATCAAGATTATATATTCCTCATTCTGAAGGAGATATGGGCCTCCTTGAAATTGATTACATGTATTAATCTGCTGTGGGATTGCATACAAATTTGCTGACCTTAGCAGATCCAGATATAGTAAAAGGTTTACGGCAAGGAATGATGACCTCTCTGTTTAGTTTAGCAGAAGCATTTTGGTGCTAAGCAGGAATGGAAATCAACTCAGAAGTCGACAAAAATCAGACAGCAACTGAATGTGCCAAAAAAAACAAAAGAAAGCATATAAAGAGAATGACCAGTTTATAAGGAAACAAATGCATAAAAGGCATAAATATTGTGGCAAATACAGGGATCTCCTAAAACAACCTCATGTCAATTAGTATTTGACATAGGAATGGTTAAGGAGAAGTGAACTGAAACCAAAAGATAAAAGGTTAATAATGGCAGCCTAGGATAGTGGACGATATAGATGTTGATTTACAAGGTCCACTGAACATGTGGGAGAAACAGGCAAATGCAGGTTCTGTAAAACTGAAACAGTTGCACGTTGTGCTGCTGGGTGTGATGCACTCATGGCAGAGGGCCTGCACAATGAAAGGCACGATAATGTGACAAAACTGTTAGCATTAGGGATTGTGCAAACACTACAATACTGAGGTTGTTGAAGCACTGGAAGCATAAACTACAAAATGTTATAGAAAATGTTGATGTTTATAGCACATAGGATCGTCCATTACCAACAGTTCAAACATAGAACCAGATATAGCAGTTCAGGAAAAGAAGAGAAAAGTAGCGCTGATCACTGAAGTCGTTATATATTGACTACAGTGTCTTACATACAGAGATAGTAAGATACACACACACACACACACACACACACACACACACACACACACACACACACACACACACACATAGTAAGATATATACACACACACACACACACATAGTAAGATATACACACACACACACACACACACACACACACACACACACACACACACACACAGATAGTAAGCTATACACACACACACACACACACACACATACACACACACACATACACACACACATACACACAGATAGTAAGATATACACACACGCAGATAGTAAGATACACACACACACACACACACACACACACACACACACACACACACACACACACACACACACACACACACACACACACACACACAGATAGTAAGATACACACACTTACGCACACACACACACACACACACAGATAGTAAGATACACACACACACACACACACACACACACACACACACACACACACACACACACACACAGATAGTAAGATATACACACACACACACACACACACACACACACACACACACACACACAGATAGTAAGATACACACACACACAGATAGTAAGTTATACACACACACACACACACACACACACACACACACACGCACACACACACGCACACAGATAGTAAGATACACACACAGATAGTAAGATATACACAGATACACACACATAGTAAGATATAAACACACACACACACACACAGATAGTAAGATACACACACACACACACACACACACACACACACACACACACACACACACACACACACACACACATAGTAAGATATACGCACACACACACACACACACACACACACACACACACACACACACACATACAGACACACACAGATAGACCCATAAGCACACACACACACACACACACATATATACACACACACAGACACACACACACACACACACACACAGTAAGATATACACACACACACACACACACACACACACACACACACACACACACACACACACACACACACACACACACACACACACACACACACACACACAAACACACATAGTAAGATATACACACACACACACACACACACACACACACACACACACACACACACACACACACAGTCAAAAAATACCAACATTTGCAGGCAGAAATGATAAAATGTAGAAGAAAGATACCCAGACAGTTCCAATGGTAGTAGGAGCAACAAGTCTAATAAAAAAAGAATTTACAATTGTACTCCGATATGATAACATGTAACTCCATATGAATTACAAAAGGATAACATTCTGGACACAGTGTGGGTACTGCAAAGAGCACTTTTAGCTAACATCAAGGACTGAAACAATACTAATTTCGTGAACTGTAATCATACCCTGACTTAGGAATGAGGTCCATTCCTGTCATATTATTAAAAAGCCCAAAAACTTGGCGAAATTAAACTAGCAGGATATCTTTGTGGTCTTGTAAACAAATGACAATTTTGCATTTATGACCTACTGGCATCTAACAATTGTGTTCCTTCTAACAGCTTCCACCCAGAGAAGCCACACCCTTCACTCAAACCTAATTATGGCTCTGCCTGAAACAGACAATTTCCTAATTTAAGGTTTACCATGTGATTTAGGAAGTGCATTACGCATGTAATGTTGTAGATGTAAATTATTGTGAATGAAATGACATGCATGTAGGTGTTGTCACATGTGGTACCATATAGTGATCCGGCCAGAGGGGTAACAAACATCACAACATGTTATGACACACTGACCACTGACTATGCTTGCATGTATTCACCACCTACGTATGACAAACAGCATCTGTACATCCTGGATACAACATAGAAATACTGTTGTATCAATTGTCAAGATATGAGGCTGCCAGGAATAGATCTGCAAGTGATGGAAAAAAACATAAGTGCAGCAGAGAGAGAAAAGTCAATCAAAAAACAAAAAAACAGCTATACTATTGTATACAGAGCTGGTAAATGTGATGCTTGATTTAACATGCCGAGTGACAATAACTGCTTATGTTCTGTGAGTCGCAGAGACTGCAGCTGACCTACTGTAATCTGGACGTAATCAGTGATGACGGTTAAATCATATGTAACTAATGATGCTGTGATTATTGCAGATAAGCTGAATTAAAAAGAAAAGTGGCTTTTAAATGGCCTTTTTTACTGCACGCAGAGTCAGATAAAAAAATCAGGCAATCAAGTAAATAATTAACCAAAAACATATTTTCTTGATTGAGAAACAGAACTTGGTGTTTATACTTCAGATCTGCAACATTACAGCCAGCTGTTTCAGCGAAGGTGTGACCTGTTAACATTTGTTGACACGTAATCCATTTGCACTGCATCATAATTACGTTTTCAAGATCTGATGCTCTCAGGATTAACTTCTAAGCTTGGATATAGATCAAAGTGTGATGTTAACCTTTCACACAAAAAGGAAGAATCTCACTACATGTTAGGAGGGGGTCAGTCTGAACAGTGATAGTCCACAGAATATGACAAGGCTGAAGGTGTGGCAAAGTGTCCATAATAAAGATGCTAAAACTTAAACTTATAACAGGAAGATAGAAATTATACTAGGCCAGCGATCACTGGAATCATAAGAGGCCTAAATGAATCTATGTTTAACTAGGCACCCTTAAAAGCTTGAAGCCCTTTATATGTTTTTAATAGTACTCACTTCCCAGATTGAGCAGAAACATAAGTGATAACCCTGGGTAAATGTGTGCCTTCCCATCCAGTGCTATTATGCTGCACTTGTTTGCATTTCCCTTGAGACCATTTCCAGTGCACCCAGTATCTGCATAGTCTAGCCCTTGCTGGTGCTGTTTTGTATCAGAAGGAGAGTGGATAACAGCATCCAGTTTGTAGTTATCAGCAAACTTGGTCAACCACACTTCTGGGAAATTGTCTTGGATGCCTGCTAAATAAGTGCCAAGCTGGAAAGGGCCTGAAACTGATCGCTGGGGTTCCCCATTAGTTTCAGTGCTAGATTCAGCTAGGGAACCAGCAATTTTTATAACTTGGGATCTGTTGGTTAGCCAAGTTGCAATCCAAGAGACAATGTAGGGGGGGGGGGGGGTTGACATTATTTTTGTCTAATTTTTCAATAATACCAGCATGGGGGATAGTATCAAAAGACTTGGCCAGATCAGGATAAGCAGTGTGTATGGACTGATCATTGTCCACAGCTTCTGTAACTTTTTTATAGACATTTACTTGGTTCAGGAGAGAGGACATGCCCTTCACAAAACCAAACTATTTGGGGTTTAGGTTGTTTAAGTTGCCTGTGTCTGACTGAATTAGTTCTGCTGTAATATGTTCCATGGCTTTGCATATATATATGGTGAGACTGATAGGCCTAGGATTACCTCGGATTGCAGAAGGGCCACCCTTGTGTACAGGAGCCACAATAGCTGTTCTCCTGACATCAGCCTCAAACTCTGTTGATAAGCTGAGGTTGTAACATTATAATGTAAACAAACCACAAATGAAGAAATATGTCCGGAATGCAGAAACACCAACAGGCAGAAAGTAAACAGCTCACAATAAGGTAAAATCCAAGGATAAATAATTTAATTTTAAATGCCACAACCAAGATACACGTTTTTCGTCAAAAATATGACTTCATCAGAAACATTCAAATGCAGTAATGGACAGCCTTAAATACTAATGCAATAAATGAATAATTGACAAAAAATTAACTAATTAAGTTAATTACCCACATTTAAAGCACCAAGTAAAAATATATATAAGAACACTCCATACAGTTTAAAAATCATGAACAATAAGTCAGTGAATGCTAAATAACAGACATTCTAAATACAAGTTTAAAACACCTAACCACAAAATAAATAACATTTAATCAATGTATGTATTTTGGGTACAAAACAAAGTTTAGAATATAAAAATGTTGATATAGGTTTTACTTTCAAAAAACAATATGTTAAACTATGTTCCTACATACCATATTTATAAATTACTTAAATCATTTGTGATTTAAGCTTTAAATATGGTACAATAGATATAAAATCATTGAGTCCTGGGAAATGGTTAGATTCTAAAAGAATCTGCCAATATGTTTCTTTGTTGGGATAGTCTAACTTCCCAAGGTCCACCCCTAACATCTTTGGAAACAGAATCCAAAATGAAAAACAAAAATACTGCTCCATTACATGTAGTGGTGTGCTTGTAAAGTGCATTATTAGGGTTACCTTACTGTATATCATAATAACGTTCATACACCCGCTTACGAAGTGGTCTTTCCGACATAAAATGATTGGCAAGACTGGCACACCGCCAAATACACAACTCCAAATGAGTGACAGTTGTAAAATCTAACTGAAGAAATTTTTCTATTTCTACCTTCCAGGTAGACTTTTTCTTTGTTTAAAATGTATTTACATTGGGAACACCGCCCACATTTGTAGGTCCCCTTCTTTTGGTCTCTCAAATGGTGATATTGTATATCCTGCTCCAAAATTCTTTTAATATTAAAACCTTTCCGATAGACGGTTTTAACTCTCTTGTCCTTAAGACCACTTAAATCCGTTAAATCCTGAAAGGATTTAAACTCCTTTTCAATAATATTAGTAAGATTGCCAACATTGGCACTGTATTCTGTAGTGAAAAGCAGGTAATCACTTTCAATTACCGAGGTGGTAGTACCCTGTTTAATCACTACTTCTAGATGCCCTTGCCCCAAAATAGGCTTGAACCTGGTAGGTCTTCCTTTAATGACTTCATCCTTAACTGAATTAATCATATATGTGGGATAACCCCTTTCAAGGAACATAGTGGAGAGTTTGTCACACTCAAGGTCAAATTGTGTATCCTGTGATGTCATCCGTGACACCCTAACGAACTGCCCTTTGATAATTCCTCTCTTTTGAAATCCTGGATGAGAACTGTGAAAGTGTAAATAACTATTTGAAAATGTGGGCTTCCTATATACTTTAGAGGTAAACCCAAATGGGTTTTTACTAATAGTAACATCCAGATAGTTAACTGTTTTATCAGAAATCTGGTGTGTAAACTTTAGAAATGTAGTAGTAGTGTTGATATAGGAAAGGAATGAATCTATGATATCAATAGGGCCAATCCAAAAGATACAAATGTCATCCAGGAACCTAGAGTAGTGAATCCAGTTACTTGCAAAATCACTATTATGAATGAATTTTTTCTCCCAAACTGCCATGATGATGTCAGCATAAGTTGGAGCACAGTTTGCCTCCTGGTCTGTTGGAAGTATTCACCACTATAGAACACGTAGTTATTTTTCAATACTAGCTCCAAGAGACCAGTAATCATGATGACATCATTGTGTGAAATTCCTGGGCATTCCCAAAGGGCCTCCTCAATCCATTCTAACCCTGTTTCGGTAGGAATTACGGTAAACAGGTCCACCACATCTATAGTCAAAAAGATGAGATTTGGTCTGTATAGATCTGGAGTAATCTTACGTAGGAATTCCCAGGAGTCCTTGAGCAAATGGGATTCTTTCTCCCAAACCTGTTTAAGTTTCCAATCTAGAAATTTAGAAATGGAATGGGTCTTAGAACCTTGTGCTGCCACTATAGGTCGTAGGGGTGGATCCTCAACACATTTGTGTACTTTAGGTATCCCAAATATGGTAGGCACCTTAGGGGAATTATAATGTATGCATGAAAGTATTTCTCAAGAAGATATTCTTTACTCTTTTATCTGCCTATATGAAAGGGGTAATATTTAGTGTGTGCATCTAGCTGTCAGCACAGATGATTAAGTCTATGAGATTTTAACAAGCTGCTTTCTGTAGACTAGGGTTTGAGTCCCTCAGCCTCCATTAACCTACTGTGTGACTCTGATCAAGTTACGTAACCAGACACAGCTCAGGGAAAACTTGGTTGGCTCCTTGATGGCCTTGTAGACATGCCAGTAGAACGTATCTGCTTATTTTATGAACAAAGGGGTTACATAATTTAAAAACTCAAACAAGATTTCTCTTTATTGTACAATTGGTTCTGAAATGACAGTCGCAAATCTTTTTCTTTGATTCCTAGTAAAGTTGACAAGTTGAATAAGTGCAGCAGGAGTCATTAGTATGATCTGGCTTCAATCAGACAGATTTCCTGTTATTCTGGGCACTTTATCATTAGTCCCTGTGGGATTCCCCTCTGTACTGGGTGCTTCACAATCTCATTCATCATAGTTCTCCCCTCCCATTACTGAAAATACTATCATCAGGGTTTTCTATGTCCCTCTCACTGGAGACATAATCATCATGATCATTGTGCCTCTGCCCACATAAGGCATTGCCATTAGGACCCCTGTGTCCCTGTCCACATCAGGCATTACCAGCAAGACCTTTGTGTTCATGCTCACTGGAAACACATTAGGACCCCTGTGTCCCTGTCCACAGCAGACATTACCAGCAAGACCTCTGTGTTCATGATCACTGGAAACACATTAGGACCCCTGTGTCCCTGTCCACAGCAGACAGTACCAGCAAGACCTCTGAGTTCATGCTCACTGGAAACACATTAGGACCCCTGTGTCCCTGTCCACAGCAGATAGTACCAGCAAGACCTCTGTGTTCATACTCATTGGAAACATTAACATCTAACCTTGTAACCCTGCTGACTGGAAACACTACAGTCAGGACTCCTGTGTCTCTGCCCTCTAGTGTAATTAATATCATGAAGGCTGTGTTTCTGCCCACTGTAATCATTAACATCAGGACCATTGTGTCTCCACCAGTAGAGACATTACCATCAGGACACGTGATCCCTGGTTCCATGGTATAGCAGGACGGAGCCCTGACTATGACCCAGATAACCAGATATCAGCTAGTGGCATGGACACTGAAAAAGCCAGAGGGTGGATGGGCAGGAAGGAGCATCTTTGTTGGCTTTTCCACTCCAGGAAGGAGGTGTTTCTTGCCAGTTATAAGAGCACAAGACAAGTGATGGTACCACAATCACATGGCAGACTGATGTTAATGTCAACATTTAGTATGGGGGGAGGCAAGAACTAACTGTTGTTACATGCATTGACAGACACAGTGTCACCAGTTCTGTCCAGTTAGGGCATATCAGAAATCCCCTGACATGGAGAACAAGTGTAAGTAATTCTGCAGACTCTTTTTCTCCTCTTCCCCTTTTCATCCCACCACTGATAAAGTCCTAACCTCAGGATGTTGCATGGGGGACACCTATAGTAAAAATGATGCAGCTAAGCAGTTGATGGCCAGCTTGGAGGCATACAAATGGGGAAAAAGGAGACCAGCGCTCCTAACTAGTGAAGACATTACCATAATTACAAGTGTGTTTTCTGCTACAGGAGGCATTGACATGGGTTCCGTGTGTCCCTGCCCACTGAGGTTATTAACATCAGGAATCCAGTATCCTTGTCCACTACAGGCTTTACTACTGGCATCTTTGACTCATTGCCTTCTGGAAGGCTTATTACCAATAGCCTTGGGTTTCTACCCACTGAAGATCCTGCCATTAAAGCCATCTGCTCCTCTCTACTGAACAGATTTGTGTTCACATCCTTTACTTGCTTATCAGATATTCTCTGTTGGTGACCCCGATGCTTTGGAACAAACCCCTTCCCATTATGCACTTCAACATCTGTATCTCCAGAATCCCTGCCTCTGTACAATTTATTATCTGTATACTTCAGCTATCTAGATCTCTTCCCTATGGACTTTTGTATCTGGTCTCCTTCCCCTTTAGAAGCTCCAGCACAAGTTCATTTTTGTGCCTTAAATTTACAGAACAAATCATTAGTACATAGCATCTCTACCTAGTGGAGACAATACTACCAGTGATAACCCCCTGATTCCTCATTACTGCAGACTTTTATCATAGTTACATTCATGACCTCTTCACACCACAGCAGTTAGAATCAGTCCCTGCACATCTCTCTCAATGGGGTCCCTGCGGGTACAGAGGTGGTACATAAAGGCTTCACACAAAACCCGTAACTAATATTTAATAAAGATGTGGCCAGGAAGCCTTTCAGTCAGATGTGCAAAAGCATCTAGATTTTTTCTTCTTTTTGGGATTTAAGAAGCGTAAATGTTAGTGGCATAATTGTAAACATTTGGTGAACAAAACTTCTACTTAAAGAAGTAGAAACTTTAAATTTTAGTTATAAACATTTAGGCACTGTTACGTATTCAGTAAAGAATATATATTTGAGATAGTCCACTAATGCTTGGTAACAGCGGTGACGCAAAAAAACAAAAAAATGAATACTGAAATGGCTGTTGGTAGATGTGACCTTTCATTACTTTTAAAGAAATTTGTCAAAGCTATTTAGAAACTCATTAACCTGGACACATGGGAAAAAAACAGCTGGTGAGAATAAATGTGTCCTGATTTTTGAAACAGTACTAGCACGATAAACCCCATCTGTAATGCAATCTGTTTCAGTACAATTATGAAGACCTGCATTTGTGTAGATTATGCTTTTAATTCGCTTTAATTTGTCTGGCTTTAATTTGCTGCTCTGCTTTGGTTTACTGTTTTCCCTTGGATTTATGTATAATCATGGCGAACATCGTTATCATATCCACAAACATCAGAACAGCAGCAGTAACAAAACAAATAATGAAACAAGCAGCACTCCCCCATCTATACAACTTACTAATACAATGGTTACACAGTGGTGGAGAAAAAAATCAAACATCGCAGTGACGAAAAATATTCCTGCTTACCATCGCCCCATCTACACCATCTCACTGAAACACATAATGCTTCTGAACTGCACTGGCAAACCAGTGAATATAAATCCACTACAGTGTGTCCAATGTCTCACCTAAAAAGAGCCTCCAGACCCTCCAAAACTCTCACATTACAAAAACAGCAATTTCTCACAACCACAAATCACAAAAACAGCTACAGTATATACAATGGTATTTAGTATTGTGAGAAGTCAATGCTCCGGCAATAATGTAATTGAGAAAACTGTTACTGAGAATCTGATGTGCAACCATTTCCTATGTGACTCAGATGTACACAGCTGGCATCCTCATCTTCATCAGCATCGTCATCATCATCAGCGTTTATGACTTGGGCTTGCATTTAAAATTTATCAGAACTGCATTTTATTGAATTTATCCCACGCAGGTCTTATTTTATTAATTTATATCCATAGTTCTAACCCTGACACTTGGGCAGGCCCTATTAATAAAACTGGAGTGTTTATCAAGTTCTGTGTTAATTAAAATTGACATCTGAACGTGACCACTCCTATCACGATCCAGCTCCGTCTGAGATTTGGTGAAGACTGACAGCAGTGACACATAAATAAATTATTCCCTAATTATAGCAAGGCTGGGAGATCTTCTGCTTGATTTTCATTTATAGGGAGACAGTATAGGGGTATGTGCATTTTAGTCCATTTTTATTCCTTGCTTAATTGCAACGATCCCTCCTTCTTGATACTTTACATTTTGCACGTGTATTTCTTGAGTACAGAGTGTTAACTGATGTAAACCTGCTTTAAATGTGTATGCGCTGATTTTGTTGTAAAATGAGTAACATTTAATAGACTTCTATATGCAATTGTATGCTTCATTTAAGGACCCCTGTTTTTGTTCACTGTGTTACTTTTATTTTATTATTTAACTTTTGTCTGCATACTGTTCTTAGTACAACATTCAGGGAATCTTTATGCACACATTTGAAATCTTAGATGGAGTCAGATGTACTGAAGCTGTCGGTGACACAGACATGATTTTGAAAGCTATAGAAGCCACAGTGAGTGTTAACTGAGACCACAGAAATGGTGAGCGATACAATGGTTACATAGATCATAATGGGTTATAGTGGACAGAGGAACTGTGACATTTAGATTAAACAAAAGAATGACAAAGATTACAGGTGGCAAAGCATCAGTTAAGGTTATAGAAAGCACACGAAGAGTAAGACAGTGGTGAACACAGAACGGATGATAATTACTGAATACAGAAAAACAGTAAAGGTTACAGACAGCACAGATATGTCAGTGGTTGTAACAAGAGGAAATGGAAGGGACAAAGAGCACAAAAGGACAGTCGGGTGTTGTAGTCTGAAAGCAGTGGTAGAGGCTGGAAAGTGCATAGGAACAGTAAAGGTCTCTTTACAGGTGGAAGGGAGTGATTTAGATTGCAAAGACTCAGGAACAGTAAAAGTTTTCAAATAGAAAGCATAGTCGGTGCAGGTCACAGGAATGGTGAGGGATTTTAACTGACTTACAAATGGTGAAGACTATTCGAACAGGACTGTGGAGTTTTAAGAAGAATATACAGACGCTTAACACTTCAGATGGGACATACATGATCGAGGCTATGCTGGACAGAGGAACATTCTTTATGAATAGGCTTGTTGAGACCTATACATTATGTAGAGTTGCTGAGATCTTATGCAGGACACAGCATCGGTAAGAAGGACAAGTGGTTAGGAAATGGCAGTGGCTGGAAAAGGTACAGGAATTATTATCTTAAAATGAAACAGTGTAAGAAACGCCTCTGTGTGGAAGATTTTCAATCCATATATCTCTAATTAATCACTGTATATTAATCAGATCAGACAATGGTAGTAGAAGTAGCAAACTTAAACTTGTCAAATCAAAAAAATAATAAAAAATATATCATTTAAAATATCGTACAGAATTACTAAGTATTCAAAAGTAATCCAAGCACGGTAGACAATCTGTTTCCAGTCAAAAATCCTTTATTAGTTCCTACTGCCTCTATCAAGCAGAGCCACTGGACTGATCTCCAGGGTGAACTTTCTATTTCCCATCCACTCATCAAGATTTCTCTTGAAGAGGGCCAGTGAGGTCCTCTGCTTGACATGTATGGGAAGTCTATTCCAGAGTGAGGGCAGTCTCTGGGTTATGAACCTGCTCCTGCAGCATGTTCTGTTGATTGTGGTAATGAGGCTGAGGTCTCTGGAGCATGTAGTGCAGAGGCACTGGGATTTCTTTAGATGTAGCATTTCTGTCAGAACTGATTCAGACATGGTTTTCTACGTCAAGCAGAGATCACCTCTTAGTAGATGATATGAGACAGAGAATGGCTGGAGTTTTTTGAGTCTGTCTGTGTAGGACATGTGTTTAAGGCCTAGGATCCTCTTCGTGTGACCATTCCAGCTGTTGCATGCAGACTTCCCAACCATCCCGAATTACTCGTTTTTTACCAAGTTTTGGGGTCCAAGTGAAGGGGTGCCACGATTCCTGAGTGGCACCCCTTCATTTCCGATTTCTTTGCTGTTTGTTTTTTTATTTTTTTAAATTTGCATTGTTGGAGCTGACGTCATCACGTGCACTATGATGTCAGCTTCGTCATCACTACCAGCCAGTCGGAATTGAGCTCAAGGCGCACACGTCATCATTTCCGGCTGGCTGCGAGCAGGCGGGAATTGAACTGTTGCTGCCGAGAGAAGAATTGCCAGACGGACTTAAATCTGCTGCCGTGGCTTGTTTTTGCTGGGACTTTGCTTTGCTGCTAGAGGGACTCGCTGCTTCTTATTTTGTCATGTTTGCTTTGCTGCTAGAGAGAGAATGGGACTTTTGCTTTGCTGCTTTGCTGCCGTTTTCGGCTCATTTTTGCTGGGACTTTGCTTTGCTGAGGGACTCCACTGGTAGGGACTTCTTATGCTGCCGAGAGAATGAGACATTTGCTTTGCTGCTAGAGGGGCTCCGTTTGCTTTTTGCTGCTTTTTGGACTTTGCTGGGAAGTATTAGGTAAGGAAAGGAACAAAGGGTGTGTGTGTGTGTGTGTGTGTGTGTGTGTGTGTGTGTGTGTGTGTGTGTGTGTGTGTATGTATGTGTGTGTGTATGTGTTTTGACATGCATACAAGTACAGCACAGTGTTCTTTATTACAGATTTCAGCAGCCAACTGTTTTACAAGCCCCTTAGATCAAATGAAATTTGTTCACACCTCTTCTTACTCTGAACTGGAGTAGAGCTAATGTCACAGCAAACAGACATAAACCATGAAGATGTAGCCTCTGTTGTAGGTAGGATCCATGTGACTACAGAAATCTCAGTCTAAAAATACTCCCGAAAACCAGAGACTCTCAACAAGATAAAAGGAGAGAAAAAAGAAACAGATCACTGTCAGCATTGCAGACTGTTCTGATATCCATCTGTTTACTCACGTCAGCAAACTACTTGTTGAGTACCACACATTACCCTGAAAATGTGTGTGTGTGTGTGTGTGTGTGTGTGTGTGTGTGTGTGTGTGTGTGTGTGTGTGTGTGTGTGTGTGTGTGTTCGGTACAAGTAACTGGAAATGTGAATTCTTTCAGCCTGCAGCAGATACTATTTAATATGGTCACCTAGTATTTGGAAGTGGCACATGTGTTATAAAATTAGCTTTGTTGTTAACATATATAGAATGTACAGGAGTTAGGACATGTTGAATACCTGGACAGGAGTTAGGACATGTGGAATACCTGGACAGGAGTTAGGACATGTGGAATACCTGGACAGGAGTTAGGACATGTGGAAAACTTGGACAGGGGATAGGACATGTCAAATACCTGGACAGGAGTTAGAACATGTGGAATACCTGGACAGGAGTTAGGACATGTCGAATACCTGGACAGGAGTTAGGACATGTGGAATACCCGGACAGGAGTTAGGACATGTGGAATACCTGGACAGGAGTTAGGACATGTCGAATACCTGGACAGGAGTTAGGACATGTCGAAAACAAATAAAAGGCTGACAGGAGTTAGGACATGTGGAATACCTGGACAGGAGTTAGGGCATGTCGAGTACCTGGACAGGAGTTAGGACACGTCGAATACCTGGACAGGAGTTAGGACATGTCGAATACCTGGACAGGAGTTAGGACATCTTGAATACCTGGACAGGAGTTAGGACATGTTGAATACCTAGACAGGAGTTAGGACATGTGGAATACCTGGACAGGAGTTAGGACATGTTGAATACCTGGACAGGAGTTAGGACATGTCGAATACCTGGACAGGAGTTAGTTAGGACATGTCGAAAACCTGGACAGGAGTTAGGACATGTGGAATACCTGGACAGGAGTTAGGACATGTCGAATACCTGGACAGGAGTTAGGAAATGTTGAATACCTGGACAGGAGTTAGGACATGTCGAATACCTGGACAGGAGTTAGGACATGTCGAATACCTGGACAGGAGTTAGTTAGGACATGTCGAATACCTGGACAGGAGTTAGGACATGTCGAATACCTGGACAGGAGTTAGTTAGGACATGTCAAATACCTGCACAGGAGTCAGTTATAACATGTCGAATACCTGGACAGGAGTTAGGACATGTCGAATACCAGGACAGGAGTTAGGACATGTTGAATACCTGGACAGGAGTTAGGACATGTCGAATACCTGGACAGGAGTTAGGACATGTCAAATACCTGGACAGGAGTTAGTTATAACATGTCGAATACCTGGACAGGAGTTAGGACATGTTGAATACCTGGACAGGAGTTAGTACATGTCGAATACCTGGACACTGGTTTGAGTTTTATTTATGTCAATTTTCTTACATTCTGAAAATAAGAAAGCCATGAGCACCTTTATCACCTCTAAAACAGTTAACTTCCTGTGATCCAAATGAGTCTAACTGTTATTTAAATAAAATAAAAAAATAAAAATACTGTTTATTAAAATTGAGAATATATTATTTAACTGACCCTTAGAATTAATGAATGTTTATGACAAGAAAATGTATTACATCCATGAGGTGCAGAAATTCAGAGTTGGTGTTTGTTTTAGATCATTAGCAGGTAAGTATATTTGCAGTATTTATGCATACATTACTTAGTACAGTTACTCTGAAGGCTGTTTATTTTATGCTTGAATGGAGACAGGAAAACATGCAAGCACATTATTGCTGGAATTGTACAATATTATTAATTGGTTTCAAAAACATACAGTTTATTAAAATATGCATGAACAATGTTACACTGAAAACTGACAGGATCATCTTTACTATGCAGTTCTAGATTACTGTTAAGGTGCATAGCCATAAAAACTTTAGTACATCATGTATAGGGCTGGATATTCCAGAAGGAGGAAAAACAAATAAAAGGCTGCAGCTGTCTTGATTTAATCACTGATTTGATCTACAATGGGTTTCTTTGTTTTATTTATTTTAGTTTTATTTCCATTTTCAGAAAGTGCTTATTGCTTATAGCTTATAGCTGCATATCTCTTAAAATACATATTCTGGCAAAACAGGCGCTGGTTACTGATAACTACATAGATATTAAATAACTGCATAACTAATTCTAGTATAATGTAACCCAGCTTGCAGAATAAGCATCTAAATTCAGAAAGGGACAGGCAGTCTACCTCTAGAATTTTGTAATATTCTCCTTAATCCTGAGATTCCCCTAAATCCTCTACATATTTTGTCACTTTCTTGCCTTTCATTCTATGAGCAGAAAGCTTTTGGAATTGCAGATGAGCAAAATGTCAGTGGTGGTACATAGTGAGCTCTGTTAGCTCAAATCCAAAATATAGTAGAACTAGAGAGTATCATAGTCACTTAACCACCAGCATGTCATTCATAGGTGGTGGGAGGCTGTGTCATTGCTAATGATATACATAGGCAGGGTCCCTCCCAAGGTGATGTACTGAAAAAGATGTGGCATTCACTGTCAGATATACACATTACCTCTGCAATAACATAACAATAAGGATTTGCACCTTACCATGACATTAGTGTTTATGGTAAATGGGGCGAAAATAGGCAGGTAATGGGATGTTGCTATGGCTGCAGGGGGACTCTGGTGCAATATTTTGGTTGTCTGTTCTTCAGTTTGCATTTGAAAGTTGGCATCCCACAATTCCATTGGAGTGGGTGGGGTTACATAATTATGTATGCAAATGTTATGTTAAACAGCGTATAGATTTGTACCTATTTTTCATGGGCCTTGTCCAGATTTTTGATGTTTCCAGGTTGAGAGGTATGGTTGCATGTGTCTAGTGAGGAACATGACAAATGGGGCATTATACTCGATGACTGGTCTAATGAGGGAAGAGTAGAGAGAAATGATGACCTCTTTCTTCCTGGATGCAAAACCCTTGGTAATGAGATGTGCCACATAGAAGGACTTTCTGACCACAGTGGCAATGTGGTGGTCAAAGGAGAGGTTGCTGTCAACCTTTGTCCCCAGATCTCTTATAACGCCTTCAGTGCTCAGTGGGCTCCCACTGATGTGGTAATTAGTGGGAACTGAGTTTTTCCCAAAGGGGATGACGACACATTTTTTGGCAATAAGCTTAAGGCCATGGTTTCGACATCAGTCATTGGAAACAGTGAGGCCTTTCTGTAGGAAGTCTACATCACTTGGGGAGTTAATAATGGCTCACAGTTTGAAGTTGTCTGTGAACTTGGTCACCCAGAGTCCCTCCATGTTGGCCTGGACTTCTGAGAAGTAGATGCCAAACAGGAGAGGACCCAGAACTGATCCTTGTGGTACTCCACTCATGACTGGTCGACAGTCTGACTTGGAGTTCACTACTTTCACACTATGGACTCTATCAGTGAGCCAATTTCCAACCCACCTAGTGATATAGGGGTTGATGCCTAGTTTGGTCAGTTTATCAATAATTCCTGAGTGGGGAATGGTATCAAAGGCCTTGACCAGACTGAGGTAGGCTGTATGAACTGCCTTGCCCTCATACACAGCTCTGGTGACTGACTCAAAGAAGTCAACCAGGTTGAGCAGGCATGATCTACCTTTCACAAAACCAAATTGCATGGGATCTAGAGTTTGAAGATTCCCTATATCCTTGTTTATTAGGTCCATGATGATGTGTGCCATAGCCTTACATATCAGACTTGTCAGGCTAATGGGGTGATAATTCCCAGGGTTTGTAGTCACTCCTCCTTTATGGAGAGGGATGACAGTAGCAGTGTGCCATTTGGTAGGGACAAAGCCTGAGGTGAGGCTGTGATTGAAAAGGGCACACAGATGTGGTGCCAGTTCACTTTGTAGTTCATGTAGAACACATCCAGGAATATTGTCGGGTCCCATGGAAGCTGTATTCTTGGCCTTGGATAATGCAGCTTTAACCTATGCTGCAGTAATGTTGGGTGCCTGGTATTCCTCCAGTATTGTGACTGGTCCTTTGGGGGTACAGAAGGTAAAGTTGCCACTGAATCTGTTGGCCAGTATATTGTCAGTATCTGTTGGCTCAGTATAGGAGGTACCATTGTGCAGTAACTCAGAGCAAACCTGGGTATTGCTGTGGAGATTCTTGATATTATTATAGAAGGCTTTGTGATTGTTTTTAGTGTCTGCCTTTATAGCTGGCTTTAGAGGTTTTGATGCGGGAGGTCAACTTTTTGTTGAGGTTAATAAGGGAGTTTTTCCAGTCTTGGGACTTCACCTTTTTCTGCAACAGTTTTTTCCTTCTGTTGTAGAGCTTATTAATGGCAGGGGACCACCAGATTGGCTTCCTTTTTGGAGGAGAACATCTTTGTTCTGTTGGGTATAGCTAGTTCCATGCATTTATGTACATGTTCGTACAGTGCATTGGTGTATGATTCGGCAGTCATGCATCTATTTTCCATTGACATGGGTGCCATGAAGTTAGCCACCTCTGTTTTTACGACTCCAAAGTCAGCTTTGGAGAAGTTTTTCATGGTGGTTATCTTTGCGGGGCATATGGGTGAGATGTGGATTTCCATGGTGATTAGTTTGTGGTCGGATCTAACCAGGGAGGAATTGACTATTGGTGTAGAACAACAGTTGCCCATGTTAGTAATAACCAGGTCAATGATGTTTCTTCCTCTAGTGGGGGTAAGAATGAGCTGGTCCAGGGCATTGGAATCGATGAATTCTAGGAAGCGTTGGGCCAGTGTATTGGTGCATAAGTAGTTTCCCAGTTGATGGAGGGGTAGTTGAAGTCACCTAGTATGAGAGTGTTGGGTTGGACCCTAATAGTTTCCAGGGTGCTTAGGAACATGGAGTGAGAGTCTTGGGACATGGTTGGGGACCTATAGCAGGTTATGACCTGAATCACTGTCTTACCTAATGTTAGTTGTACCTGAAGTATCTCAGATGTGTTATGCTGGTCTACTAGTCTGGAGGTGTGCACATCCTTTATGAATATGGAGACGCCACCACCTTTGGAGCTTCAGTCCATGTTCTGGGGCCAAAAGGTGGTAGCGCAGGGGTGTTTTCTGCTGCTTTAAACCAGGTCTCCGTTACAGCACAAATGTCAATGTTCTCAATTTTGAGGAGTGCTTTGAGCAAGTCCATCTTGAAATTTAGACTTCTAGCATTGAGCAGCATGACCCTCAGATTGCATTTATTTATAGCTGTTACAGTGGTAATTTGGTCTTTGGAACATAACCTAAAAAAGGCACTATAGGGTTGGCAAGAGCCTTAGCCAGTATCCAGAAAGTAATGGTTTAGTGGGTTTTATGAGAAGGTAGTACTTTGTCATGTAAGGGTGAGATAGTGAATGAAATCATCTTCAACAAGTACTGAAGGAAGGCATATATTCAGTAGAAGAGCTACTTTTTTATTTATTTAACATTTGTTAATCAACTAAGTGAACTGCTCTAGGGACCCTTTTCACCCATGGCCCAAACTAAAAGGAAAAATACAATATAGTGACATAAATATGTATAAGATCATTAAAAAACCCATAACATTAGTGTAGAATGAACAACATTTCTTAGGATATAATATTGAAATATAATGCACAAAAATCATGAGTTTGTATTATATGCTCTGAACTACAGTAACAGCACAGAAGGGGCCTAAGCTTTGATGTTATCGACTAGTAAGAAAATTAACAGCACTTCAAAGAAATGTCTTAATTGTGTATAGGACAGAGCTGATGCCTAGGAGATGATGGGAAGGGATAAAACACAACAGAAATTATATGGGCATCATCTTTTTATGAGACTTATAATCCGTGCTGTATAGTACCTGGTTGTTTTTTAGATTAATGGGGTTACAAAAAGCAACTAACTTTGCAAAAAGAAGCAGTCACCACTAGTAACTCGATTGGAGGCAACTGGACAGCAGCATTAGATGAAGTAATAAATGAGTGAAAATGAAATGAAGAGAAGTAGCAGTGAGAACGGGTGTAGCAAGGAAAATGTAGATGGGAAAGATACGATGTCTGGTGGTGGGGAGGGAGACTGCTAGATCGAGAGCGGTCATGCATAGGTCACGTGTACAAACACTTAAAGGTGATAAAACAGTAATAGGCGCTTGTAGACATATACAAACACTTAAATACTATAAGACAGTAATAGGAGCTTGTAGATATATACAAACACTTAAATACTATAAAACGGTAATAGGAGCTTGTAGACATAACACCACTTAAATACTATAAAACGGTAATAGGAGCTTGTAGACATATACAAACACTTAAATACTATAAAACAGTAATAGGAGCTTGTAGACATATACAAACACTTAAATACTATAAAACGGTAATAGGAGCTTGTAGACATATACAAACACTTAAATACTATAAAACGGTAATAGGAGCTTGTAGACATATACAAACACTTAAATACTATAAAACGGTAATAGTAGCTTGTAGACATATACAAACACTTAAATACTATAAAACGGTAATAGGAGCTTGTAGACATATACAAACACTTAAATACTATAAAACGGTAATAGGAGCTTGTAGACATATACAAACACTTAAATACTATAAAACGGTAATAGCAGCTTGTAGATATATACAAACACTTAAATACTATAAAACGGTAATAGGAGCTTGTAGACATATAACAACACTTAAATACTATAAAACGGTAATAGGAGCTTGTAGACATATACAAACACTTAAATACTATAAAACGGTAATAGGAGCTTGTAGACATATACAAACACTTAAATACTATAAAACGATAATAGGAGTTTGTAGACATATACAAACACTTAAATACTATAAAACGGTAATAGGAGTTTGTAGATGTATACAAACACTTAAATACTTTAAAACGGTATTAGGAGCTTGTAGACATATACAAACACTTAAATACTATAAAACGGTATTAGGAGCTTGTAGACATATACAAACACTTAAATACTATATAACAGTAATAGGAGCTTGTAGGCCAGGACAGTTGAAGTTAGACTGTGTTCCCTTACAGTAACATGTTACAGAGAGTGACATACCCAGTGTGATGTGGCCCTACTATTTGTTACATGACAGTTACACCTTATGTGACCTTTTCCTCATGCTGCTATAAAGTTACACCATTGGCTTTCTTTTTTTTTTGGTAGCCAAGTACTATATTATAGTTCTGTGTTTTGGCCATAATATTCTGTGGCACATTTCTGTGAAACCATAATATCCTGTGGCACATTACTGTGAAACCATAATATCCAGTGGCACATTACTGTGAAACCATAATATTCTGTGGCAAATTTCTGTGAAATTATTATTAGTATATCTGGCACCCCACTGTTACATTATGATTATATTATTTTATCTCCCATATCCTGTGGACTCCAGATGTTACATTTTGTGCACATTCCTGGTGTCCAGTGTCACCTATTGCTTCATCACAGCTATATTAATTATAACTTCAGGTCCTGGTGGTGCTTGCTAAGGTCAGAAACACTGCTCCAATGGGCCCTGACTATACTCCCCCATTGTCTCCCAAATAGCCTCAAACATGACCTAGCACTGTTCAACTACAGATGACTATGGTCATCTCTCTCCGCAAAAAAATCTTGCTTTTTTCCCACTTTTCTGAGATTTAAAACAGTTCAGTTACAGGCTTGCTGTTCTTGAACTGTTTGTAAGTTTCTTGGAGGCCATTTTTTGCTTGGGCTAAAGGGAAGTCTCTCTGTTGATCAGTGGCAGTGAAAAACATTGAGCAGCCTGCCTGCCCCTGTGGGAGTGGTTACTGACTTGAAACTGTAGTTTTATTGGCCATTTTGGGTCAATTCCAAACTCCTTCATCTTCCTCTCTTAAAACCCTCTTTTGCACGGTTTTGCGCGTTTTTGTGTATAGCGCAACAGCGGGCAGCGCCGCCTAATTGGGTGTAAACTATTCCTGGCTCCACAAAGTCTGCTCTTCACTTTTTCCCTTAGAACTGCTCTATCTCTCAATTTAAACACCATATTCTCATTCTAAGGCCCTTCACTGGTCCAATTAAGTAATCCTACAAGTTAGCACTATTAAACCATAAGCATTACTTACTCTTATACTCTCTACGATTACCCTGTCCTCTATTGGCCCGTCTTAAATTCAGTTTCCCTATATTACTCTAGCATGTCCAAAGGTCAGTCAATGGTTTCCTCTCCAGTCCAGCTGGTGAATCTGGGAATTTTGAGGCAATGTTACAACTGTCTCATGTACACGGACAACCCTCTCCTCCTCCAAACAGGTTCAAATATATGTGAGAGATGCAACTATTTAGCCAAACTGGAGGCTGAGCTCTCTCATCTCAAAACTGGTGTAACCAGTCAGGAGGAGAAGGTAACCTCACACAACACAATTCCAGTATCACATAATCCCACCACATCAGCGAACCAAACACATAAATACACAAAAACATACTTGGAGGCTCTAAATAAAAATCTACCTAAGCAACAGAGACCTCCAAAGCAGACATCAAAGCAAATGCTACCTCAAAACAAAACATGCACAACACATAGCCCACAAAGTCAGTGTGCCAAGCAGCCACAGCCCTTAAGGCTGAATAACACACCTGATACTCTTGTAATAGGTGACTCTATTGTCAGACACACTGATGTCCTGCTCACCAGGCTGAATAAAGAGAAGGTCACAGTGAGCTGCCTGTCGGGTGCTAGGATCTGCCACATAACGCAAGCACTCAGGTCACTCCAAAGCAAATACAAATATGACTCAGTCATTGTACATGCTGGTGTGAATGACCTGAGACGTACCTCCCTGGACTACATGAAAAGAGACATAGAGGAGCTCTCTGATCATGTAGCCCAGGCTGGTATGACCCTGACCTTGAGTAGCATCTTACCCTCACCTAGAATGATGCCACAGTACAAAGACAAAATGATCAATTTTAACAATTGGCTAAAATTTTGGTGTCATTCAAAGGGGATCCAGTGTCTGTCAGCCTGGGATGACATGCTCGACAAGCCACGTTGCTTCGCTAGGGACGGCTTGCACCTGTCACCACTGGGCTTTCGGATATTGGCAAAGGCTCTTGCCACCCTCATAGTGCCTTTTTTAGGCAAGGCTCAAAAGTCAATCCCACCCCATAGACAGCACAAGGAACAAGAAACTAAGGGTAATGCTGCTTAACGCCAGAAGTCTTAACCTCAAGATGCACGCACTCAAAGCTCTCCTCAGTATGGAGAACATTGATATCTGTGCAATGACAGAAACCTGGTTCAAGGCTCCAGAGAGCACCCCAGCACTACCAGGCTATACCTCATATCATGCTTTTCGCCCCAAAACCCGGACGAACCACAAAAGGAGGGGAGTTTCCATATTTATCAAGGATATCCACACCTCCAGGTTAGTGGCATTGCATGAAGTATCGGAGACCATCCATGTGCAACTAACAGTGGGCAAGACTGCTTTTCAGTTTATAGCATCCTACAGACCACCCTCTCAAAGTCATGAATCCCACTCGGCTTTCCTGAAAACATTGGAGAACATGAAGATCTCTCCAAACACCATTATATTGGGCGACTTCAACTACCCAAACATTGACTGGGAGCACTACTCAAGCCCCAGCACCTTAGCCCAAAGGTTCCTGGAAATTATAAACTCAAATGCTATGGAACAACTAGTCACCACTCCCACAAGAGGGGACAACATACTAGACCTGATCATTACCAACATGGGGACTCTATGCTCCACACCAGAAGTATATCCTAAGATCAGACCATAAATTAATTTCATTGGATGTCAGCATCCCGACCCCACCCCCGCCCAGAAAACCACAGTGAAAAACTTCTCAAAAGCGAACTTCTCACTTCTCAAAACTGAAGTGGAATCCTTCAAGGCCCCAGGGCCAGTGGAAACAACGGCCCAAACTGCAGAATCCTATATAAATGCATTCTACGGACATCTCCAGGAATGCATGGATCATGCTATCCCAAACAAAACCAAGACCCAATCATCCAAAGGCAGGCGTCCAGTCTGGTGGACCCCTGCCATAAATAAACTGTACAACAGAAGGAGGAAGCTACTACATGATAGAGCAAAATCCCTAATAGGGAAGGCATCTCTGATCAGTACTAGCAAAAAATTACGATCCCTCATAAAATCCTCCAAGGCTAGCTTCGAGAGAATAATTGCACAGGACACCAAAGACAACCATAAGGCTTTTTTCCGTTATGTTAGGAACCTGGGATGCAACTCCCAGATTTGTTCTGAGTTAATTCTAAACAACAAAAAATACACTGAACCCACAGACATCGCCAATATCCTGGCAGACAGATTCAGTGCAAACTTCTCCACCCCCTACCCCCCAAAGGAGCAAGTATCTATCCCGGCAGAGGGCTGCCTCCCAAACATCTCTGATGCTCAGGTGAAGGCTGCTCTCTCCAAAGCAAAAAAACACTGCTTCCATGGGACCAGATGGTGTCCCAGGTTGCGTCCTACATGAACTCCAAGAGGAACTAATCTCTCAAATAAAACAGCTCTACAATCCCAGCCTCACTAAAGGATATGTGCCCACAGAATGGTGTACAGCAACAGTGGTCCCATTTCACAAAGGTGGAGCCTCTACGGACCCTGGAAACTATCGCCCCATAAGCCTGACTAGCTTAGTCTGCAAGGCTATGGAGAGGATCATCATGGAGCTCATGAACAAAGACATTGGGGACCTACAGACACTAGATCCTACCCAGTTCGGCTTTGTCAAGGGCAGATCCTGCCTTTTGAACCTGGTTGACTTTTTCGAAACAGTCACCAAAGCCATAGATGAAGGGAAGGTAGTCCACACAGCCTATCTGGACCTTGCAAAGGCATTTGACACAATACCCCACTCGGGCATCATAGATAAACTATCCAGATTAAATATAAACCCCTATGTCACAAGATGGGTTGCAAACTGGCTCAAAGACAGAACCCACAGAGTGAGAGTTGCTGGAGCCATGTCAGACTCGAAACCGGTCACAAGTGGCATCCCACAGGGTTCTGTCCTGGGACCACTCTTGTTCGGTATATACTTTTCCAAGGTACAGGCAAACGTGGGAGGACTATGGCTCACCAAGTTTGCAGACGACTGCAAACTGGGCGCCATAATCGACTCTCCAGCTTACACAAACATCCTTCAAAAAGGTCTCACAGAGACAGATAACTGGTGCCAGTGCCATGGTTTAAAGCTAAATGCCAAAAAATGTATAGTCATACCCTTTGGCAAAAACAACGTGCCCACAAATTACCACATAGGTGGAAACCCATTAAGTACAGAGAAAGTTATTAGGGACCTGGGGACCCAAGTTGATAGCAATCTCTCCTTTGAAAACCACATTGCCAAAGTGGTTAGAAAGACCTTCTACATAGCTCACCTCATCATGAAGGGTTTCACATCTAGATCAAGAGAGGTAATTGTGCCCCTTTACTCATCCCTCATCAGGCCCATCATAGAATACAATGCCCCTTTTGGGATGTACCTTACCCGACACCTGCAGCAATTAGAAAGACCCCAAAAGTATCTCACCAAGAGGATCAAGGGTCTCAAACAGATGCCATATGCTGCTCGGTTAAAAAAAACTCCAGCTCTACTCAGTTGCATACTGCCTACTTTGAGGCGATCTATGCCTGACATACAAAGCTATGTCAAATCCAGAATTGATGGACATGCTCCACCTCAGTAAATCTAAATCCCTTAGAGCCACACGCTCGAGGGACTTGAACCTCAGCACAGAAATAAATAGAACTTGCTGGAGGGACAGGTTCATAACCCAGAGGCTCCCTTCGCTCTGGAATAGAATTCCAGTTCATGTGAGGCAGAGCACCTCACTGAATCTCTTCAAGAAGAATCTCGATAGGTGGATGGGAGATCGTAGGTTTGTCCCAGGGATTACTCCTGTGTCACTATTAGACAGAGGCACAGTAAACTAAACCTTAAAAAGGGCACAGTATACTCAAATCAAGGGGTGGTGTAAGCCATACAGAATCGGGCTAGGCTTATAATTGCCCCAGGGCAGATAGCCTAGTATGAACTTATGAACCTATAAGAGTGGACCATCAGCTGACTGTTGGAACTACAGAGCCATCAATCTGCCAAGTCTAATATGCAAAGCCATAGACTGAATTATCATGGAAATGAACATCAAGGACATTGGCAAGCTCAGACACTGGACACATCCCAGTTTGGCTTTTTTTTTCGTGAATGATTTGATTATAGTATTATGGGTCAGAAAGTCGGTGCTTTATGGTGTGGATTTAATACAGAATATATTTTGGAGCATGGGGTTATGGTTAAATAGGGAAAATGTTAGTGAATGAGGGAAAAAGTGAGAACAGAAAATATACACTTCATAGAAAAAAATTAGGATATTAAGAATTACATTTTGGGATAACGAAGTTGCAATATTAGAATGCAGAACAGGACACAGCATAATGGTTAAGGTCTTCATCTCCCATGAGCAAGGTACAATGGTCAGTCCTGACCTCGTGTCAATGCCTGTGTGGAGTTTGCAAGCTCTTCTGTAAGGTTCCTTCCATCTCCTTAAAGCATGCTGGGTGTTTCAACTTTAAGCCCACCCAAGGATAGAGTTGTGGGCAGCAGCACAAATTCTAGATGCTGCCTGCTGGGATAGGGTAAGAGTTGTATAGACCCAACATGTTGGGCATCAACTGTGGTGAACAACACATTAGCTAGGAGAAAATGGATCACAGACTGCATGCCATTGTGTAATGTACCAGTGTTTCAGCTAGTGGCTTCTTAATGGCCATGACTTTTTATTTTTTAAATCTTTATGAGTATATTCAGACCAATAAAACAAAACCGCACTACCTGTAGACATACCACGTTTCAGACTTTTTGTGACCTCACAGCAGAAATGGATTAGTTTGTTATACTTTAAAAACACAGTGCTTAAATCTCAGCTGATGCCCATAAACATTAAGGTTCCTGCAAAATTACCAAACAACATCCAAGCAAAGGGTAAAAAGATTACACAGACAATCAGTTCAGTAAAAATTGTAAAAAGGACACAGCCAAGCTTATGTTTTCACTGTGTAATACTTTACATACGTACATACATACATACATACATACAAATATTTCAAGCCCGGGCATTAATGTCCTTCTAGCCTGCCAATACACCAAACACTTATTCCCATAATAAGTGTCCAGGCTGTTCTTAAAATATCTAAACTAGAGTTTGCTTTAATGTAATTTGGTAGTCTGTTCCATGCATCAGCTACTTGTCAAAGAACCAATTAGTACACTTCTCATTCCTATAGAATCTTCTACATAGGTTATCTGATGATTCGCTAGTACTTATTGATAATCCCAAACATTCTCAGAGGTAGTTGCCTCTAAATGCCCTGTATACCTGAATAAGATCTCTTAGACATTTGTAAGAGACATTTTAGTCTTTCATAATAACTTACATTTTCACATCCATGGATGCCCCCTTGGTATATTTCCAGTTTACTCATGCTTGCCTTCTTATAAGGTTTCCATATTGTTATTTCATACTCAGGTTTTGGTTTAGGGCTAATGTAACTAACAAACAACGACTTAATCAATTTTGATTTTCTAGACTTTACAAATCTTTTAATATGACCTATAGTTCTATAACTACCATTAACCAATTGATTGATATAATTAGAAAAACTCATAGCTGACCCAGGTCCTTAAATGAGTCTACAGTTTCAGTTACTGTGTGCTGCATTAAATATTCACCTTTCAGTTTATGTCTCCCAAATCTCATATGCTTAGCTTTTGATGTGTTTATCAGCATATTATTCTTTAAACCTCCTGTAGTGGAGGTTCATGGGATATATGCAAGTGACCTCTTAAGGACATATCAGTGTTTCAGCTAAGTAGCTTCTGAATGCCTGTGAGCTTTTCATTTTTACTTGTTTAAGTCTTTATGGGTACATTCAAGTCAATAAAGCCAAACCCCACAAGCTGGAGACATGCCATGTTTCAGACGTTTTGTGACCTCATCAGTACAGTATAAGTGGATTACTTGCCAGCCAACTGACAGTTTAAAACTGTCTCTTGGTGATTTGTTCACACTGATTAATGTTGCCAAAAATGGGCATGGGTATTGCTGGTGATAAGTGGGATGACGGTCTGGCTTCCCTTGACCTGTGTTAGGGACCCGTGCTAATAATGGAAGGGGTCTATGTGTCTCTGTTGGCCAGTGTGTGCCCACAATAAAGGCCAACAGCCCTGCATTAATAAGCTACTGGCTGGCCAGTGCCCAGTTGCCCAGCTTGGGTTATGTGGCTAGCTCTGTTGAGCAAAAGCTGGACAACCAATCAACTTGCCAAACATGAACTAAACATTGCTACAAAATATAGGTTCACTGACCAGTTACAGCTTGGAAGTACTTGATGGTAAAGAAGAGGCTGGACATTCTATGTATCCAGGAGACAAGATGGAAAGGCAATTTAGCAAAGCCGCTTGGCTTAGGATCCAGTGTCTACTACTTAAGGGAGGCCATTCTAGACTTCCATCTGGTGCCAACAGAGTGTATTGTCATTTAGAAAAAAACTCAAACATGGCAGTAGAACAAAAGGGTAATAAAAGAAAGGCATACGTAACAAAGGATCATTTGTTGTTAAATAAAGTCATAGTGCAAAACTGTAAAAAGGGGTAGACTCTAAGTATGGCATGGATAGACTACAAAAATGCATTTCACAGTATCAAACTTTCCTGGAGAAAGTGATTACAACTGTACGGGATATACCCTACACTGACAAACTACATCACAGCGACCATGAAACAGTGGCAAACCACTTTGCAGTTAAGCCATGATAAAGGACAAATTATTGTTCTAGGGATAAAAATTCAAAGGGGGATATTCCAGGGTGACTCTCTGTCACCACTGCTCTTTTGTCTTGCCCTTAACCCATTAAGCTGTCTGCTTAACAGATTAGGTAATGGTCTCAATTTGTCTCCCAGAAAGCAACAAAGTGTAAAGACTTCTCTTTGTACATGATTTAAAACTGTATAGCTCATCAGATGAGGAACTGAAAGCAAAACTGCAAGTAGTCAAAACTTTTTCAGATGATATAAGAAACTCATTTGCTCTTGATAAATGTACAAAAGCAACGTTTAAAGCAGGAAAACTGCAGCACCAAGAAAACATCAGTTTGGGACAAGAATGTGATATAAAAGAACTCGAGCAAGAGGGAGTGTACAAATATTTGGGAATTGATGAAGGATCAACAAAAAAAAACATGAACAGATGTGAATAAAACTTAATAGGGAATATTTTAGAAGACTTAAATTAATCCTGAAAATGGCATTGGCATCTAGGAATAAAGCTCAAGCTATAAACCAATTTGCTCTTCCTGTCCTAACTTACAATTTTGGAGTTAGTGACTGGCCCAAAAGGTGTTAGATAGGTTGGACAGGAAAACAAAAAGGATGCTTCATGCTCATCAAATGATTTATAAAAATCAGTGCATACCAAGATTATATATTCCCTGTTCTGAAGGAGGTTTGTGCCTCCTTGAAATTGATTGCATGTATAGATCTGCAATCGTAGGACTGCATACATAGCTGCTGAACTCACAAGACCCAAACATACTGAAAGTTTTGAAACTTGAGGAGAATAAATCAGAGATGACTTCCCTGCTTAGTCTAGGAGAAGCATATCGGTGTCAAGTGTGAATGGAAGTCATACCAGAAGTAGTTAAAAATCAGACAGCAACCGAATGATCCAAAAAACAAAAGAAAGAATATGAGGTGAAGGATCAGATGAGAAGGCAAGAAATGTGGAAAATGCATAAATATAGTTGCAGGTATAGAAAACTCCTGGAACAACCTCATGTTATTCAAGATCAAATGCGGGAAGGGTTAAAGAGAGGCAAATTCAAACCAAAAGATGAAAGGTTAATATTGGAGGCCCAAGACAGTGGGCTGCATACACATTGGTTTACAAAGTCCATTGAACATGTGGGAGAAACAGGCAAATGTAGGTTTTGTAAAACAGAATTGGAAACAGTTGCACACCTTGTTGCTGGTTGTAACGTACTAATGGCAGAAGGAGTGTATACTGAAAGACATAATAATGCGGCAAGACTGTTGCACTAGGGATTGTGCAAACATTATGGTATTGAAGTGGCTAAAAACACTGGAAATATGAGCCACAAGGCATCATAGAAAATGATGAAGTTTACATCACATGGGATCACCCATTACCAAGAGTTCAACATATAGATGTGAGAAAACCAGGTATAATGGTCCATGAAAAGAAGACAAAAGTAGCATTGATCACTGAAATCGCCACACCCAGTGACTATTGTGTCTTGCATACAGAGAGACACAAAGTCATAAAATATCAGGATTTGCAGGCAGAAACAAAAGCAATGTGGAAGAAAGATACCCAGACAGTTCCAATAGTATCAGGAGCAACGGGTCTTATAAAAAAGAATCTACAATCGTATTTAGATATGTTACCAATACATGTAAAGCCATATGAACTGCAGAAGGAGTCATTACTGAGCACATTGAAGGTGCTGCAAAGAGCACTTCTGGCTAACATCAAAGATTGAAACAATACTAATTTCATGAACTTTAATCATACTTTGACTTAGGAATGGGGTCCATTCCTGTCATGGTATTAGAAACCCAAAAGACTTAAAAGACTTAGAGAAATTAAAAAAGCAGGACAGACTAGAAATGGTGTGAGGGAGAGGCTTCAGAAGTTAGTGAGGGATGTCATGAGAATTAGTGACAGACTCATGGCAATCAGACTGTAATGCAAGGACAAGGGCACTATTCATAATCTCAGTCTATGCCCCACAGCAGGGTTGTGATAGCATGGAAAAGAGTATATTCAAGAAGCAGTTATAGGACCTACTAGACAGAGCAGGACAACATAAGTTGGTGTTGATAATGGAGGACCTGAATGCACATATTTGAACAGACAGAACTTTTTTTTTTTGCTTTACTGTGATACTGAGTAACTGTATCTGTAAGCAGCTAAGCGTATTAGTGTATTGTGTGTTGTGTGTTATGTTGATTGATTTTGCTTGTCTCATACTGTGCCTGTGCCACGCATTTCATATATATTTTTTTTTTTAATTATATTTGGAAGCACAGGAGTGTTGGTGAGTGTAACCTTGCAGTTTTCCTTAGTTTATGAAGACAGCCTGTGTTCATATGGGTGGGGCAACAGGAATGAAGGAGGAGAGGCCATTCTGGACTTCCATCTAGCAAATGGCTTGATGGTAGCCAACACATGGTTTAGCAAGACACTATGTCACAGTTATTATGAACATTTTGCAAAGAAAGAATTAGATAAATCCATAGGAAGATTAAGAATATGAGATATGCCAGAATATTACAAAATAATATCTGGGATGTTAAAAAAGGTGACTGATTTTGTAAAAAGATTGATCATAAGAAAGGGTGGTTATAAAAGGTAAATCACAAATGCAAACAGAAGCATTGTTTTTTTCTAAGAAATCTGTTTGATATAAGCTATTTATTATATAACTAGATGACATATATTGGGATTTTCCATACAATTGCCTCTAGTCTTCTTTTACACACATGTACCGCTAACTCAGGTAGATGGGAGTTTGGTATCAGGTCTCATTTGAAAGCTGCTGGGAAGTATATAACCCATCTAATGCCATACTGCAGGGTTAGTACTGAACCATGCATCCCAGCAACTGCTGTAGGACAATGATGTATTACTTCTTGCTCTTTGGCGCATCACAAAGCTCTTACACCTTGCACTATGTTATGAGAAACAGATTGCATTATATCATACAGTGTAGCCAAAAACAAATAGCTGGACAATTAAAATGCAGTGATTTAACTGGCACATCAGTTTCAGAGACTCAGCTACTTATGTACACAGGATTCGGCTCCATTGTGGTAATTGTCTGGCAGTTGGGGCAGAGGATTAAAGAGCTGTTAATAAGCTGTTTCCTGTTGTCCAGGGTTTGATTCCTTCAACCTCCATTGCTTAACTGTGTGACCACATTTATACCTCAAAATGGGCATGAAGGACCCAAAGGTGGAGGTGTATCCATCTTCATTAAAACCAAATACACTTCGAGAGTGGTCAGGCATGACTCTCTTGAACTGCTCCATGTCCAATTAACTATTGGTAAAGTACCATACCACATCATTACTAGCTATAGATTCCCCACCATGAACCAGGATAAGCACACTGCCTACTTTGATTTACTGGAATCCCCCACCATACACCTCAACACCTTAGTCATGGGAGATTTCAACTATCCTTCCATAGACTGGGGGACATACATGAGCAAAAACACACTCAACTAGAGGTTCCTGGGCTTTACTAACACAAATGCTCTGGAACAGAGTCTTTACACCCTCACTAGGGGCTCAAATATTCTGGACACAGTACTCACTAACATGGGGGGGTCACTGCACTTCCCCATGTGCGATGCCCTCCCTAGTTAGGTCAGACTACAAATCAGTCTTGAATGAAGTAACTACTGGAACTGACATCATTACAGGAACAAAAATTATAAAAAACATCACCAAAGCTAACTACAGTGTACTAAGTGATGGTATAAAAGCTTCATACCACCCACAATCGCAGGCACCAATGATCACTATGCAGAAGTGTATACACATGCCCTGTACACACACTTAAGCAACTTCATAAACTCTGCTGTACCTGACCAGATCAAAACCAGGTCTTTACATAAAAAGAAGCCAATGTGGTGGCCTTCAAGTATGAACAGATTATATAACGAGGAAAAAAACTGCTGTTCAAAAGTAAGAGGGTTATCACTCTGTAGAGGAAGAGTTCCCTCCTAAGCCTCAACAGAAAAATCAGAAATCTTTTAAAGTCTTCTAAAGTAAATTACGAAACTAAAATTGCATCCCTAGGCAAGGATAAGCATAAGGCATTCTTTAACTATGTCCAAAGTCTAAAAGAGAATGCTCAACTATGTGCCAAACTGGTTGTAGATGGGATCACTCATGCTACACTGCAAGATACTGCCAACCTGCTAGCTGAGAGATTCAGCACAAACTTCACCCCCTATCCCCACCTACCATATCCCAAAGCATACCTGACACCAGCCCTCTGCCTAGTATCTCTAGAGAACAGATCATATCTGCACTCGCCAAGGTCAAAAACATGGCCTCAATGGGACCAGATAATATCCCATGTTGTTTACTAAACAATCTAAAACAAGACCTAGAGGACCCACTTGCCATTCTCTTTAATCACAGCATGAGAACTGGCTATGTTCCTGTAGAATGGTGAACAGCAACAGTAATCCCCCTGCACAAGGGAGGGCTATCAACTGATCCTGGGAATTACAGACCCATAAATCTAACCAGCATCAGCTGCAAGGCCATGGAAAGAATTATCATGGACTTTATCAACAAGGACATAGGTGACCTCCAAACACTGGACCCAACCACGTCTGGCTTCGTTAAGGGTATATCATGCTTATTAAACCAGGTGGACTTCTTTAGGAATATCACTAAAGGCATGGATGAAGGTAAGGCAGTGCTCACAGCCTATCCCCACCTTGCCAAAGCTTTCTATAGAATTCCCCACTCTGGCATCATTGAGAAACTCTCACAGATAGGGATTAACCCTTCCATTACTAGATGGGTAGCCAGTTGGCTTACCAACAGAACACACTCTGTCAGAATTGGTGACTCCATCTCCACCAGTAGACCCGCCACCAGTGGAGTACCACAGGGGTCTATGCTGAGCCCCTTACTGTATAGCATTTATTTCATAGACGTCCAGGTCAAACTAGATGGCCTTCAGCTCACAAAGTTCACTGACGATTGCAAACTGGGAGCAATCATTGAGTCCCCCAGATATGACAACATATTACAAGAAGGGCTAACACAAACAAATGATTGGTGCCCAGGCCATTGTCTAAAACTAAATGCAAAAAAATAAATTATTATTATCTTTGGCAAAAGGGAAATTCCTACAAATTACAATATTCACAGCAGTCCCCTGAGTTCCAACCCAGTGGTACAAGACTTGGAAACACAGGTTCATAGCAATCTGAACTTTGACCACCAAGTGCCTAAGTAGCGCACCTCATAAACAAGGGCATAGCATCCAAGTCAAGGGATGTTATAACTCCACTGAACTTGATCCTCATCAGAGCACTAGTAGAGTATAATGCACCCTTTTGCATGTACCTCACAAGACACCTGCAGCAGTTGGAGAGATCTCAGAGGTTTCTCATCAAGAAAATACAGGGACTCCAAACTATGGCCTATGATGACAGGCTGAAAGTCCTGTCACTTTACTCTGCATCTTACAGGCTGCTGAGAGGTGACTTGTGTCTGGCATGTAGGGCAATCTCCAACCCTGCCTTAATTGAAATGTTGCAAATCCACAAGTCAAATGTCTCAAGAATCACTTGCTCTAGAAATCTGAACCTAGCTTGCGACATTAACAGATCATGCTGGATTGACACTTATGTCTCTTAGAGACTGCTGCTTCTCTGGAATAGGATCCCCATTCATGTAAAAATAGAGCTTCTCACTGACCCTATTTCAAACACAACATAGATAATTGGATGGGAGACTGCAAATTCACCCCTGGGGTGGCACCCATGTCACTCATGGACAGGGGTAGCCAGTGTTGATCACAAACCAGCTCTGTTCATAAATTTGTTCTGTGAACTACCCAAAAAAGAAAAATGGGGATACTTGGGATTAAAATGGCTAGGCTTGTAAAGGCTCTAGGGCCACTAGCCTAGTAACCTCCTATGAGCGTATGAACTCTGAGCAAGTCAATTAACCAGACATTGCTCATGGGATGAGTCTGAAAAAGGTCTATGGAGATCAGTGATCTACACCGGAAAACAAGTGCAAATAAAATAGCAAATGCAGTACTAATAAATACGGTACTAGCAGCCTTTACAGTTAGTAGCAGGAATGTTAGGCTGCGGGGATATAACTGTCACAGATATTTATTTATTCATTTACTTGTTTGTTTGTTTACTTATTTATTCTTGTTAAGTGGGATAGAACACTTCCATGTGGCTGTATTTCAAGTTCAGCCATGGAGAGATAACAAATAAACCTGAAAACATACATGCTACATCTACCTATCTATCTATCTATCTATCTATCTATCTATCTATCTATCTATCTATCTATCTATCTATCTATCTATCTGTCTATATGTCTATCTATGCATCTATCTATCTATCTATCTATCTATCTATCTATCTATCTATCTATCTATCTATCTATCTATCTGTCTGTCTATCTGTAAAATAGTGCCTGCATATCATTAAGAATATCTAACTACAGTATAAGTTCAGGGGGACCCATGGCACATAAAGTCTAGAAATGTTATGTAATACTGGTTAGAGAATGTTGGGGTACATGCGACTTAGAACACTATAAATAAGAGTGATGATAAAAACAGGTTACTGTAGGTATGATAATCTGATACTGATGTTGGGGTATGGAATAGCTATGATAAGAAATGTAAAAGAAGCAAACACTGCTCAGAGAATAGAAACATAACACCAGCGTGGAAAAATAATGGACACAAACGGGTCTACTTTGAAACATCTAAAACCTATAACATCTAATTTCATAACATTGAGACCAGAACATCTAAAACTCAAAACATCTAAAACCCATAAAATTAGATGTTATGGGTTTTAGATGTTTAAAAGGGGACCAACACAAACATATGCACATCTTGAAAAAGACAGCTACAGCTAGAGGCGAGAATAATTAAGATGGGGGGACACATGTAAACTGCTGTGGACACTATTTATTTTTCTGTTTGTCTTTTCTTTTGATAATTAGGCACGCTTCCGTCATATATTTACAGCACTGCTGATGGTAAGGGGTTAAGTCACACTCCCACAATCTGTGACAGAGGGGAACAGAGCACTTCCATCATACAGTTACAACACTGCTGTTGGTAAGAGGGTAAGTCACGCTCCCACAAACCCCATGACAGAAAGGAAAAGAACACGTCCATCATACAGTTAAAGCACTGCTGATGGTAAGGGGTAACTCACACTCCCACAATCCATGACAGAGGGGAACAGAACATTTCCATAATACATTTACAGCACTGCTGATGGTAAGGGGGTAAGTCACACTCCCACAATCTGTGACAGAGGGGAACAGAGCACTTCCATCATACAGTTACACCACTGCTGTTGGTAAGGGGGTAAGTCACGCTCCCACAAACCCCATGAGAGAAAGGAAAAGAACACGTCCATCATACAGTTACAGCACTGCTGATGGTAAGGGGTAACTCACACTCCCACAATCCATGAAAGAGGGGAACAGAACATTTCCATAATGCATTTACAGCACTGCTGATGGTAAGGGGGTAAGTCACACTCCCACAAACCGTGACAGGGGAAAAGAACACTTCTGTCATATATTTACAGCACTGCTGATGGTAAGGGGGTAAGTCACACTCCCACAAACCATGACAGAGGGGAACAGAACACTTCCATCATACAGTTACAGCACTGCTGATGATAAGGTGGTAAGTCACACTCCCACAAACCATGACAGAGGGGAAAAGAACGCTTCCATCATACAATTACAGCAATGCTGATGGTAAGGGGGTAAGTCACACTCCCACAAACCATGATAGACAGGAACAGAACACTTCCATCATACATTTACAGCACTGCTGATGGTAAGGGGTAAGTCACACTCCCACAAACCATGACAGAGTGGGGAACAGAACACTTCCATCATACAGTTACAGCACTGCTGATGATAAGGTGGTAAGTCACACTCCCACAAACCGTGACAGAGGGGGGAACAGAACACTTCCATTATAGAGTTACAGGACTGCTGATGGTAAGGGGTAAGTCACTCTCCCACAAACCATGACAGAGGGGAACAGAACACTTCCATCATACATTTAGAGCACTGCTGATGGTAAGGGGGTAAGTCACACTCCCACAAACCGTGACAGAGAACAGAACACTTCCATCATACAGTTACAGCACTGCTGCTAGTAAGGGGGTAAGTCACACTCCCATAAACCGTGACAGAGGTGAACAGAACAATGTCATCATACAGTTACAGCACTGCTGCTGGTAAGGGGGTAAGTCATACTCCCACAAACTGTGACAGAGGGGAACAGAACACTTTCATCATGCAGTTACAGCAATGCTGATGGTAAGGGGGTAAGTCACACTCCCACAAACCGTGACAGAGGAAAAGAAAACTTCTGTCATATATGAACAGCACTGCTGATGGTAAGGGGGTAAGTCACACTCCCACAAACTGTGACAGAGGGGAACAGAACACTTCCATCACAAATTTACAGCACTGCTGATGGTAAGGGGTAAGTCACACTCCCACAAACCGTGACAGAGGGGAAAAGAACGCTTCCATCATACAATTACAGCAATGCTGATGGTAAGGGGGTAAGTCACACTCCCACAAACCATGATAGACAGGAACAGAACACTTCCATCATACATTTACAGCACTGCTGATGGTAAGGAGTAAGTCACACTCCCACAAACCGTGACAGAGTGGGAAACAGAACACTTCCATCATACAGTTACAGCACTGCTGATGATAAGGTGGTAAGTCACACTCCCACAAACCGTGACAGAGGGGGGAGCAGAACACTTCCATTATAGAGTTACAGCACTGCTGATGGTAAGGGGTAAGTCACTCTCCCACAAACCACGACAGAGGGGAACAGAACACTTCCATCATACATTTACAGCACTGCTGATGGTAAGGGGGTAAGTCACACTCCCACAAACCGTGACAGAGAAGAACAGAACGCTTCCATTATACAGTTACAGCACTGCTGCTGGTAAGGGGGTAAGTCACACTCCCAAAAACCGTGACAGAGGGGAACAGAACAATGTCATCATACAGTTACAGCACTGCTGCTGGTCAGGGGGTAAGTCACACTCCCACAATCTGTGACAGAGGGGAACAGAACACTTCCATCATACAGTTACAGCACTGCTGTTGGTAAGGGGGTAAGTCACGCTCCCACAAACCATAACAGAGGGGAACAGAACATGTCCATCATACAGTTACAGCACTGCTGATGGTAAGGTGTAAGTCACACTCCCACAAACCATGACAGAGAGGAACAGAACACTTCCATTATACAGCTACAACAATGCTGATGGTAAGGGTTAAATCACACTCCCACAAACCATGACAGAGGGGAACAGAACACTTCCATCATACATTTACCGCACTGCTGATGGTAAGGGGTAAGTCACACTCCCACAAACGTTGACCGAGGGGAACAGAACACTTCCATCATACAGTTACAGCACTGCTGATGGTAAGGGGGTAAGTCAAACTCCCACAAACTGTGACAGAGGGGAACAGAACACTTCTATCATACAGTTACAGCACTGCTGATGGTAAGGGGGTAAGTCACACTCCCACAAACCATGATAGAGAACACTTCCATCATACAGTTACAGCACTGCTGATGGTAAGGGGGGTAAGTCAAACTCCCACAAACCATGACAGAAGGGAAAAGAACACGTCCATCATACAGTTACAGCACTGCTGATGGTAAGGGGTAAGTCACACTCCCACAATCCGTGACAGAGGGGAACAGAACATTTCCATCATACATTTACAGCACTGCTGATGGTAAGGGGTAAGTCACACTCCCACAACTCATCACAGAAGGGAAAAGAACACGTCCATCATACAGTTACAGCACTGCTGATGGTAAGGGGTAAGTCACACTCCCACAATCCATGACAGAGGGGAACAGAACATTTCCATCATACATTTACAGCACTGCTGATGGTAAGGGGGTAAGTTACACTCCCACAAACCGTGACAGGGGAAAAGAACACTTCTGTCATATATTTACAGCACTGCTGATGGTAAGGGGGTAAGTCACACTCCCACAAACTGTGACAGAGGGGAACAGAGCAATTCCATCACAAATTTACAGCACTGCTGATGGTAAGGGGTAAGTCACACTCCCGCAAACTGTGATAGAGGGGAAAAGAATGCTTCCATCATACAATTACAGCAATGCTGATGGTAAGGGGGTAAGTCACACTCCCACAAACCATGATAGAGGGGAACAGAACACTTCCATCATACATTTACAGCACTGCTGATGGTAAGGGGTAAGTCACACTCCCACAAACCGTGACAGAGTGGGGAACAGAACACTTCCATCATACAGTTACAACACTGCTGATGATAAGGTGGTAAGTCACACTCCCACAAACCGTGACAGAGTGGGGAACAGAACACTTCCATCATAGAGTTACAGCACTGCTGATAGTAAGGTGTAAGTCACTCTCCCACAAACTGCGACAGAGGGGAACAGAACACATCCATCATACAGTTACAGCACTGCTGATGGTAAGGGGGTAAGTCAAACTCCCACAAACTGTGACAGAGGGGAACAGAACACTTCTATCATACAGCTACGGCACTGCTGATGGTAAGGGGGTAAGTCAAACTCCCACAAACCATGATAGAGAACACTTCCATCATACATTTACAGCACTGCTGATGGTAAGGTGTAAGTCACACTCCCACAAACCATGACAGAGGGTAACAGAACACTTCCATCATACATTTAGTGCACTGCTGATGGTAAGGGGTAAGTCACACTCCCACAAACCTTGACAGATGGGAACAGAACACTTCCATCATACATTTACAGCACTGCTGATGGTAAGGGGGTAAGTCACACTCCTACAAACTGTGACAGGGGAATAGAACACTTCCATCATACAGTCACAGCACTGCTGATGGTAAGGGGTAAGTCACACTCCTACAAACTGTGACAGAGGGGAACAGAACACTTCCATCATACAGTCACAGCACTGCTGATGGTAAGGGTGTACGTCACACTCCCACAAACTGTGACACAGGGGAACAGAACACTTCCATCATACAGTTACAGCACTGCTGATGGTAAGGGGGTAAGTCACACTCCCACAAACTGTGACACAGGGGAACAGAACACTTCCATCATACATTTACAGCACTGCTGATGGTAAGGGGTAAGTCACACTCCCACAAACCTAGGCACATTTAAGTGCACAGAAAACAGCACATGCAAGAAAAAAAATGCATTTAGAAAAGATAAACACCAGAAAACTGTAAACATAATACACCTTGCAATAAAGAGTTGATGAACATATTTTAAGGGCTGTAAAAAAATAGCATATGGCAACAGAAATGAATACATTAATTTTCGGTATTTTGGTAAATTATTATGTTGCATTTGGTTTAAGAATATATTAGACATGGTATTGACCTGTTCTTATTGTTAGAGTCAGTATTATAGTAAACACTTTCCTTACTGTGGGGAAAGAAGAAATTATTAATAAACTGGGACATTTCTGTTGATATGTCTATATGAGTATTCAAACCCACAATATGAGATGGCACCAGACAGTTTGCCCTTCTCGGTTAAACATCGCTAATAAATGCAACAATAAGCAACATCAAGAGACTGAAATGCATAAAGGAAAATGGAAGCGTTCTTAGGACCCACAGACTTCTTTCCCTTCCATTTACTTTTATTATAGTATAATTTATTATAGTATTTCCAGACTATTTCTTACTTTCACCTTCTGTTGCTAAACTAACAGTCATTTCTCTGATGACAGAAACTTTTCAAAGTGAATGTAATCAATTGCTGGACTTACGTTCCATTCAAAACCACCAGTGGCAATGCCCGCAGCTGCTCCTGTCCCTGCCAGACCAACAAAATGTCCACTACCGATGTTGCTGGCAAACAAAGATGCCCCAATCTGAAAAAGAAACACGCAAAATAAAGGCCAGATGTAAACACATTTTCATTATGAGTTTAATGCAACTGTATCTGCCTTCATTTATTCTTCCATTTTCTGCTTCTCTTTCTATTCTTTTTTTTCATTTATTCAGTTGTCTTTTTTCTGAATGACATTCTCTATGCATTTAACTATCTTTCTTGTAGTCATTTTCTGTTTTGACATTATGTTTTTTTTTCTCTGTCACAGTTACTGTTTATCATAACTTTAGATTCTCTTTACAAACCATCTAAGCATTGTACTTTGTTGCCTATCATTATCTTGTCACATTAAATGATAATATATAAAAGTAACTTAATAGTGTGTTCTGGTTAATAAAGTACTGAGTTAGTTAATTAATATCAAAGAAGTCTATAAAGTGGACGCAGTATTAATCTTGCAAAGATGACACAGAATATATATATATATATATATATATATATATATATATATATATATATATATATATGTGTATATATATATATATATATATATATATATATATATATAGGTTTACTATTGGCATTTCGACTGTTTAGAATGTCGACCCAAAATGCTGAATCCAGAATGCTGAAAAGTAAACCAAAGTGAAAATGAATACATCGACTTTGATGATACAATGTATTTGACATAGCAGGAGGTGACGTTACTCACTTCCTGCTATGCACATTAACATACCATTAAACTCTACAGTCAATGGTACGTTAATGCTACTATTTTTCAGGGGGCTATGCCTCCCCAACATCCCCTGCACATAAAATATACCAACTCCAAGATCATACTACAGTGAGAAAATGGACTAATTTCCTGTTCCTCACTGAACCATGATCTCCCTGCACAATGTCGAATCCAAATGCCCAAATTACACTACGCATTCACTGTAGTATAGTTGATACATTTTGGTTCAACATTCTGCTGACTTCAAAACTGCAAGTCGACCCCATGCATGTCAACCGATGTAGTTTCAAGGTTTTCAGCGTAACCCATACATACACACACACATATATATATATATATAAGTAAGTGACATTTGCCACATTTTATGATGCCTCTGTAAAGGGTAGATGATCTTAACTAGAGTAAGAGGGTTATTTAGAGAGTGTGTTATGTAACGCTTTTCTGAAGCTCTATACTGAGTATAATAGAACATGTCCCGACTCCTCTTTTCTCTTACGGAAATTGACTTGGTATTATCACCTTATTGTTAGACCTGCACGATTTTCATTATTACTCTCTCCAATATAATCTGTGTATATTAGTTGAGATGTTTCTGAGTTATTGTTTACATTGATTCAAATTGTATCTTTGTGGAGCTTTTCTCCCTGGGCCTCTGCTGAAAAAGGGCTATCAGCTCACCCGGACTAACCTGGTCAACAAATGTAAAATAAATAAATAAATAAATAAAATGTCTCAGTTATTAGTGACAGGATTTTAATTTTTTATTTCAAGAACACAGCAATAAAGAAGTGCTCTCAGCAAAGCTACAAGATAACAAAAGTGGGTGAAATCAAATCATTCACGCTCAGCACAAAGGATAAATGCTATGAGCTGCCAATCACATTCATCCTATAATCCAAGGTTCAATTCCTCTGTTCTCAACTTGCATCCCGTGCTAGTCTGTGTAAGTAATTTGATCAGACTTTGCTTCAAGGCTGCCCTTGAAGAGACAGCCATGATTAGTGGGCTTACCTGTTTAATGAATTAATAAATTAATAAATTAAAAGTAAAGGATGACTTATTAACTAGTGACATCAAACACATTTTCTGATAACACATTTAGTAGCTGTGACTGGTGTGTGCAACAATGCAGGAAATATATAGAGTCATAACAGACCAGGTTGAAATGATCACTTCTGTTAATACTAGGGGGGCATGAACCAGAGAGTAACTTTTACTTTTTAATTATATTCAGTTGATAACTAAGTAAGCCTAGGAGGTCCTAGTGCCTCTTTCTGGGTACCATTCAGCAGCATTACATGGTTAAATGACTGGTAAGGAGTCATATGGTCTCTAAGTGGAATTAGGAAAGAATCAAACCCAGAACAAAGGATGCAGCTAATTAGTAGCTCATATCCTTACCTTTCTGAGTTACCATACTAAGCAAAGGATAATAATACATTACTTTGCTCTCTTGACACACAATGGAGCAGTAAAGCAAACACAAAAATACACAAAGTGCCATGAATTCTGCTTTGTATTCCCTTAGGATTTTAATGCAAACTGCAGAACAGTTAAACACTGAACCTGAAATTGCTGACTGTAACAGCCTGAAAACACAAAAGACTGAAAGGTAAATAACCGAAGACATATCATGATTAAATAGTAATGTAATAAAAAAAAGTTAATGACCCTCCTGAATTACCCCATGGCTGGTGGAATGGATGTTGAAGAAAAAATTGGACGTTTTCTTGTTTTAGTACATGAATTCTAAACAGGAAAACTCTCTTCTTCAGGATAAAGTCCATTTCTTACTAATCATTGAGTCAAACTGACAAGCTTGTAACTTCCTGACACTTTATTGTTTCATTTTAAACAATTATATCACTTCTGCTTCCTTCCATTAATAGAGTTCTGTCATTCATCTTCCCTTTACTCAGTCTCTGTAACTCATTCTCCCCCTCCAGTACACCGGCCACCCCATTGCTCCCCATTTCTCCTCCAGACACTGCATTTCCATTTTATTTTTATAATCTTTCAGTACCCCCCTTAGAATAAATAGCTTAAGGATAGTTATTTAATATATTCACAAACTCTTTAGTTTCAGTATCACTTTCTCCAGTCACACGTTCTGTTTTTTTATATCGTCTTTTTTAAATCACACATATTTTAAAATTCTTTCTGAACAGGACCTGTTCAGTAAGATTCTTTATACTTCTTTGCCTCCCCCCTCCATACCACTTTATGACTTTTTTTCCATTAAATGCTTGGGTCTCTGTTTTCCTTCCTCTAAATGTTTTGCATTTTTTCCTGTTCCCCTATTCCAAATCCTACATCAACATCCATATTTACCCTATAAAGGATGAATTCTTCAGCATTGTTCTTCCTTTTCTTAGCATAAACCTTCGGACCATTACATAAGGCCTGCTTACTGCTTAACTTATTCCATAATCTCTCTGTACATCCAGGTCCCAAACATTCTATTACATTTCCTGTCATCTTATCTCACAAAATATTACAGTTTGGCTTCTTGAAGTCTCAAATAAAGTTCAGTTACTAAATTCCTTGTACTGAGTATAAAATCAGAAATACAGTGATCATTTTCCCACCTGATGTCTGACCTCAAAGCAAAAAAATAATTGTAGGGTAGTAAACAACAAACCTAATATGTGTTCTTCCATACTGTATCTTAACTGCTTATGTGGATGGTATAAAAAAGGGACAAAAAATAAATGAGAATTACAACAGAGAATTGATTGTTGTGGAGATATCTGTAGAAGAGCTGTTTGTGTTTGCTGGTATATCAGTCAGTCACCAGCATATACATCACTGGAGCATTATCAGAGACTACCAAATATATTGTAGGGGAATCAGAGAATATAGAAAAGGAATGTTCTCCTAGAGATGCTCAAGGTAATATACCATGCAGGAATGAAGATTACTAGAACTGCTCTTCTTTTTTAAGGAAGCCCTATGTTGTTAACTTTTCCAGAAGCCATTGGAATTATTAAAGTTGCTATTGACAGACTCTGAATTAGAACATTATGGACCAATGTGGAAAGATCATACACTGAGTCTTTATTCAAAATCAACTGATATGGAGTTGTCAGAGGTTTTGGTGACAATCCAACCCAATCCAATCCAATCCAATCCAATCCAATCCAATTCAATCCAGTCCAGTCCAGTCCAGTCCAGTCCATGGCTGATTATACCATAGAGTTAGTTTCTATTCTATCAGGAAAGCAATACTTTATTTCAGACAAGTGAGAAACAAAATAGAATTACAGAAAGTAGGTGCTCGGAAGTTTTGCAGCTGGTAAAATCATCAAGCATCTGTCTAGTGTCATGCACCTGTTTAGTGAAATGACTAATTAAATCTGTACCAAAAGCAGGTAAATGAGAGATGAGAAAAACAGGTGAAGGATTTGTGACATTTTAGGCAGCCATTATAAAGTATAACCCTCTCTGATATCTATCGCATGGCTGATAAATATAGCAATGGCCTGTGACATATCACTCTTCAGCATCTGAGGATAAAGTCCTGGAAACAATCATAGCCGAATGAATGAAACCCAAAGCACTGGAATGCTTTTATTTGTTTTTTAATTTATTATTAATAATTATCTTTTTTCGTTGTGAAGTCATTCTTCATTTGCTTTCTGTAAATTACTGAAATAACTGTTTTTCACTTTTAACAGGCTATGGCTATGCAATGGGCTTGCCCTACTGGTACAGATGGTTTTCTGTTGTCCTATGTGGGTGGTGTTTGACTTATCATGGTGATCGTGAAATAATGGACACTGCACTTTTGGGCATTCATGATCAGCCTTTTTGATAACATTACTTTGTGGCAGTTTCATTCTACAAAAGCCTGTCTGGTTTTAACAACATGCAGCACAAGGTTAAAATATGTCTGCATGAACTGCTCTGCAAATTTAGGTTGATGTTAAACGTAACAAAGCATGAAGGCAAAATGATCACAAATCAGGATTTATACCCCAGGAACTGAACTAATTCTCTGTACATTTATATTTAGATTATATTAGATTATCTTTCACTGAACTTTGGACTTATTAAATTTTAAATTCATATGCTGACTTTATACTGGACTTTACTGCCATTACAAAGAGTTTTGAAAACTAACTTATTGAGGAGCAATGTTCTGTCATGTCCATGAAACAGTGAATCAACTCTTTGTCCCTGCACAGATACATGTGTTTTGTCGACCTGGAGATGGCATATGAACATGTACCCCATTATGTCTCATGGAAGGTCTTACAACAGCATGTGGCTCCATGATCAATGCTGTACATCACTCAGCTCCTGCATTTGAGGAGTGAGAGTAATGTTTGTATTCCCACTCCTGCATTTGAGGAGTGAGAGTAATGTTTGTATTCCCACTCCTGCATTTGAGGAGTGAGAGTAATGTTTGTATTCTCACTCCTGTATTTGAGGAGAGTAATGTTTGTATTCCCTCTCCTGCATTTGAGGAGTGAGAGTAATGTTTGTATTCCCACTCCTCCATTTGAGGAGTGAGAGTAATGTTTGTATTCTCACTCCTGCATTTGAGGAGAGTAATGTTTGCATTCCCACTCCTGCATTTGAGGAGTGAGAGTAATGTTTGTATTCCCACTCCTGCATTTGAGGAGTGAGAGTAATGTTTGTATTCCCACTCCTGCATTTGAGGAGTGAGAGTAATGTTTCTATTCTCACTCTTGCATTTGAGGAGAGTAATGTTTGCATTCCCACTCCTGCATTTGAGGAATGAGAATAATGTTTATATTCCTACTCCTGCATTTGAGGAGTGAGCGTACTGTTTGTAATCCCACTCCTGCATTTGAGGGGTGAGAGTAATGTTTGTATTCCCACTCCTGCATTTGAGGAGTGAGAGTAATGTTTCTATTCTCACTCTTGCATTTGAGGAGAGTAATGTTTGCATTCCCACTCCTGCATTTGAGGAATGAGAGTAATATTTGTATTCCCACTCCTGTATTTGAGGAGTTAGAGCAATGTTTGTATTCCCACTCCTGCATTTGAGGAGTGAGAGCAATGTTTGTATTCTTACTCCTGCATTTGAGGAATGAGAGTAATGTTTGTATTCCCACTGTTAACTTGAGAATGTTGAAGGTCAGTGTAGGACTCTGCCAAGGTGTGCATGTCTCCTGTTTTATCTGTGGTAGCCATACCTGGGCCATCAGAATACAGCCAATGCTGGGAAGGTATTCAGTCTGGGGATGACAGGTTTGCACCTTTATTGTTTGCAGATGATGTTTAACTGGCTATGATGTCTGTTTCCCTGGCATGCACTGGAGTGGTCTTGTGCTGAGTGCGAAGCAACTGGAATAGAAACCAGTACCTCCAAATCACAGGTCATGGTTCTGTCTACAAGACTAGACTGTTCTCTGCAGGTAAAAAATGGACAAATATGTCAATTGGAGAAGTTTAAGGATCTTGAGGTTTTATTAGCAAGTAAAAGTAGAGGGGATTGGGAGATGGACCAGCAGATGGTGCGATAGTACCAACAGGTATTGTGCTGGGGTATACTGATGAAGCAAAAACTGTTCCATAGGACAAAACTCTACATTTACTAGTTGGTATATGTCCTTGCCTATGGCCACAAGCTCTGGATAGTGACTGAAAGTACGAGGCAGCAGAGACAGTCAGCAGAACTGAAGTTCCTTCCCATGGTAGATGGGCTCACTCTCCATGGTACAGTAATGAGCTTTGCAATCCATTAGGACCTTGGAGTACTGCCACTGCTTCTCCTTGCAGAATGATGTCACTTTAGTCGGTTTGTTCACCTTGTGAGGATGACTCATTGGTGCCTTCAAAGGGAGAAGTGCCAAGTGCAGCCCACTGTAGGGAAGCCCAATGTGTCGACACCAGCCTTGCTTTAAAGTTAAAGAAAGTTGTATGGGAACTGATAAAATGAAAACAGTTTATTTGTATGCTTGTCTGAGTGTGTAACAGATGCTTATGTTTGAATCATGCAAGGCACTTATTATAGTATTTATCATTACTTCATTAATTTTAACTAAGTGGTCTCACTATGCACAAGAGCCTATATTCAGGGGCGGCGTGTGAGCACATTCTGAGGCAAATGGCGACTGAAGAAATCAAGCGCATGATTACCGGATATAGCTGATTAGCAGCACCTACCATTTGTCTGGATTCATAACTAAATGCTACAGAAATTAACTCTGGATTCTACAGCATTAATGAAACAACATCTTCCATTTCAATGGACAGGAAAAGAGATTTTTCAGACAAACAGCTCCCTCCCTCACCTAGAAAAGGTGGAACAGAAGGAAATGTTGAGCAGTTCCCACTCCCCCACATGAAACATTGTGAGTTCAAATCGAATGCCCTGTAGTTCAAATTCCATAGCCGACATTCAAAGCTAGCAGTATCAATGATACACAAGACAAAAATACTACTTAAAACAGTGACAGTCACTGTCAGTGGCCTTCATTGCTTCTGGTTTGATATCTGCTGACTTGAAAACAGAAATGGCAAACAAACACTGTTCTAAACTTATTGGGGAGGAATCCAAATTCCATCATAGCCAGAAACTAAACTTTCTTTTCCAGATTGTGTATTAATCTAGATATATAAATATCCTATACTTAGTGTGGTTTAGACTGAATTACACTTAATGATATCATCACCAGCTCCTCTTAAAAAAACAAACATTATTATAAAGCTGTAGCAGAGTTAACCTACTACAAGAATTAGATACTTAATACCTCATTTTGCAGATCGCATTATGTTAGGAGGCAAGTTAACTTCCACTGCGGAGGCAAGTTAACTTCCACTGCTTCTCATAATCTCCAGCAACCTTAGCAGGTCTTACATTCGCCTCCCATTATAGGTTTCATAGGTAAGTACTAGGGTAGCTGCCCTTATAGGTTCATAAGTAGGTACTAGATTAACTGCTCTTGCAGTCCATTTTAAGCCAAGGCTGTTCCCTTTTTGTGTTTGAATTCACCTATCTTCCCATTTGGTTACAGATTGGCTTTACCCATTCCCTGGCTGATAATTATATATTACTCCTAATGGGAATAACTGAGATCATCCTATAGATAATTTGAGAGAACCCATATGTAGGATAATGCATTTAGGAGCTGGTTCTGTCCATCAGCAGTACAACAAGCAGTCCTGGGGGTAAATTTTCTATTACTGATCCAAAGATCCAAGTTACTCGATTGTGGACAAGGATGAGTTTTGTTTTACTTGGATGAGGAGTCTGTTCCAAAGTAGTGGCAGTAGCATAGCTAGGGAGGCGTGAGAAAGGAAACAGCCTTGGGCACAAAGTGTTGAGGGGGGGGGGCACAATCAGCTGATCCCAATCACTCTTTAATGTAACACCAGTATTGCACTTGCAGTCAAACCTGAGCACTGTAGTGCTCTGTGTATGGTTTAAACAGTGGCAATTGCTTATTACATTGTAAAAAACAGTTTGGTACAGTTTAAAAGTAAAATATATATATATATATATATATATATATATATATATATATATATATATATATATATATATATATATATATATATATATATATATATATATATTCTTTAACTTAAACTGAAATGCACTGTAGCACTCCATGCAGACAGGGTATAAACTGTAACAACTGTTTGCTACACTTGTAGCAAACACTTTGTTGCAGTTGAAAAATAACTTTTTTAACTAAAACTACAGCACTGTAGTGCTCCGAGCAGGCAAGGTGTATAAACTGTAGAAACTGTTGGCTACATTTGTAGCAAGCAGTTTGCTACAGTTTAGAAAGAAATTTTATTTTTTTAACTAAAACTTGAGCGATGAAGTTCTCCGTGCAGCCAGGTATAAACTGTAGCAACTGTTTGCTACATAAGTGAACAGTTTGCTATAGTTGCAGCAAACAGATTGCTACAGTTTAAAAGAAGAAATGTTTTTTTTTGTTTTTTTTAATAAAATATAATATGTTAAAGACGTGTTGTGGGCAGTACGCAGAAAGAGAACCTGAATGTCTGGGGTTGGGTGGCACTTTGCTACAGTTTAGAAAGAATTTTTTTTAAACTAAAACTTGACCAATTAAGCTCTCTCTGCAGTCAGGTATAAACTGTAGCAACTGTTTGCTACAGTTGCAGCAAACAGTTTGCTACAGTTTAAAAAAAGAAATGCTTTTTTTAAATAAAATATAATATGTTAAAAAAGGGTTGTAAGGAAGGCACAGAAACAAGACCTGAATGGCTGGGGCTGGGAGGACCATGTTATGTATCTGGCCAAATGGTTTGTATGCCAGTAGAAGGAACGTCTTTTTTTGTTTTTCGTTTTTTCTTTCTTTCTTTTCTTTTTTTTTTTACCAGAGGTGTGCATAGAAATAACTGGAATAATCCAGCCAGTCACTTATGGATTATTACAATGAAGTGCTTTTCTTTTTTTTTTGTTCTTCAAATGAAGAGCTCAGAGAGTGGGGCATTGGTCCATAGCACTGGCCCAGGGTACTAATTGAACCAGCTATGTTTCTAAGTAGTTGTATCTCCTGTGAGATATACCTCTCCCTCCAAACTGTTCTGCTGATATTGCAGAAGAGGTTTAGATCCCTAGACCAAGTATTTCTGATGACACTTGACTTTCAGATGTGCAGTAAATCCATTAGTATTTGATCAGAAAATGCCTTGTATGCTAGACACAGGTCACCTCTTAGCAGTCTGTAGGACACTGAGTATAATGACAGGGCTTTGCATCGGCCCATGGAAGAAATATTGCTTAGAGCTTGTATCCTTTTAGTAAAGTATCTCTATGGTCATTAAAGTTGTTGCATGTATCTGGAGAGATATGTGCCAAAGGGGGCATTATATTCAATAATTGGCCAAATGAAGACTGAGTAAAGGTGGACAAGACATCTCTTGTTGTGGACATAATCCCTTTGTTTATAAGCTACACAATATAGAAGGATCTTCTTGGACAGTGGGCACATGTTGGTCAAAATTTAGATCACTGTCCACATAAGTTCTCAAATCCCAAATACCTTGGTCCCCTCTAAGGGGCATGTTGCAAATGCAAAAGTTCCCAAGGTCAGATGACTTCCTAAAGGGTACAATAATGCATTTTTGGCATTTAATTTTATTCCATGATTCTGGCACCAGTTATTTATTTGGGACACATCTTCCTGGAAGATGGTTATGTCATCCGAGGATTCAGTGATAATTCATTGCCTTACCTTTACACATCTTTGTCACTGACATAGCATTTTTTCCCATGTTAGATCGCTTTTCACTGCCCATTTAACCTCACTATTTTATGCACACAGAGAAAAAGCTTTCCCTTTTAGTTGCTGACTCAGCAGAAAACGTACACTTTCTCTCCACCTCCCCTGTCTCGCTGTCATATTAGTAGCTGCATGAACACTCACTTACATTATCGATTGCATCCCTTTTCCTTCATCAAATAATTTCATCCACAAATAACTCTCTTACCTTTTCCTTCCTCCTAACCTCTACCATGATTCACCCATTAATATTTCTGTTCCTACTATCCCCGACCACCAGCAACCAATCCGACCTTCTTAGGTCTTCCCTAACCAACAAATATACCGCCATTTCTCTCACCTGCCCGGATCCCTGCTCCTGTACCATTTCCCTGTCTTTACACAATGCGTGCTACATTCATCCATAAAACCATATTACACCTCAACACCTCCTACAAGTAAACTACAAGTACAGTTCCCCATCAGGTACTACCTGCACTTTACATGTACACAAAACTACTATTTGGTAGATATATAAATCTCAGCCTCTGGTCTGCTCCAACACTCCAAAAATAAACACCCTAACACTATTCCGCCTTAACCTTCCAAGTCTGTGTAACAAAACTAGCTCTTTGCACTCATGGACACACACTCACTTCCCTGATATACTGATATTAATACAAACATGACTGAGACCTCACATTTCCTCACACAAAAGACTTCTACCCAAGCTATAGTATACTGAGAGTTGATTGCCCTTCCAAAAAAGGGAGGTGGATCGCTGTCCTCTTATGCAACTATCTGCAAGTTGTGCTTTTCCCGAAACCCACTGCCCTCTTCTCTAATGCAGAAATCTTGTTATCCACTTCCCATGTGAACAAGACCAAAGCCATTTACATAATCACTCTCTTCATACCGTCAAGCATTATCTCCGATATCAGTGCACAACAGAACATTCTCTACTAGATGTTCAGTTACATCTTAAAACAAACATCCTGGAGATGTAAATATACACTGGCCAAATGTCTCCCAGTGTCCTCCCCGTCATCTATCAATTTATTTCATTTTATGTAACTAATTTACCACCCTACCCAGTATAATAAAACAACGGATATGTACTCCACTGTACAATAGATGCTCACTACTCATTCAGTCATGAGCACTGCCTAACTCCCTAAGTGATCATCACCCAACCTACACCATCCACACACTCCCTAAACTCTGCAAGCCTATCATCTGTAACTCATTCAGAAACCTTTCCAGATTTAAGAAGCACCTCTTCATCCAGTCCCTTAAGTCCCATAATTGGAGCTACCTAAAACATCTTCGCTTAGATGACAGCATACAACACTTCAACAGCACCTTCCTGAGTGCATTCAGTCATTCAGCCTCAGTCAGAAATAAAAGAGTCAAAGCAACGCTAGGACTGTGATTCATCTGAGTTATAAAACAATCAATGATACAAAGAAACAAACCTGGCACAACTGACAATCTACCAGCACCTCAGCCAACGATCACCAAAATCTCCACCTCTGTAATTTCACAAAAGACTGAGTGCAATATTACAAGAAAAATTACCTTATAGTCCAACAGGGATCACAGTCAAAATCTTCTAAACTCTTCTTGGCTACTACTTCAGAACTCGTTACGCCAAGCAAACCTACACAACTAAACCTTTTTCTCTCAGAAATAGACTACATTACGTGCACCTTTGGGTCTCCCTTTATCATCACGATCCTTTCCCCTTTCAAAACCTGATCTCGAATTTAAACTACACACGGCATCCCCTACCTATGACAACTCACTCATGAGTCATCTTTAACTTTTAACCAGTTCCCACCTCCACTATTAGACGTCACCCAAGTAACCTGAAAACCACCACCCTCACATCAGATAACCTTCCATCTGTACACCTGATGCTAGCACTAGAGACAATAGCATTCCCTGTCTTAATATTAATCAACAGATTGATTCAGGAATCCAACTATCCTGGCACTTGAAAACACTCTTTCATATTAAATGTCCACAAAGGTGGCCCCTCTGTTGCTTTCACCAATTTCAAATCAATATCAATTCAATTTAAAATCAATATCAATATCGTCTCCCCTTTCAAAAGTCCTTGAAAAATGCATTCACAGTCAGCTCATATCAAATCTCTTAAAACACAACATACTGTCACCTTCAAAAACATAGATTTAGTTTATCAAATAGTACAGAGACCACCCTTCTATCCTTCCTCAACATTATACATCAGCTTAGAAATAGTAATCTCCTGATCTATCAGAAGGCTTTGACACTGTCTCACACCAGAAATTACTGCAAAAACACTCACTCTCTCATGGGCCTGGCTACTACAGTAATTCAGTGGTTTCAGTCTTACCTCTTAAACAGAACCCAATGTGTAAAATGTCAACTTTCAATACTCACATTTCTCTCCATCCATGTAGGAATTTCTCAAGAATCAATTCTAAGACCTCTATTCTTAAATATCTCTGTTACTGACCTACATGCAATTGCCCCCCAGTCTTCACTCACTTAGTATGAGGATGATTTCACTATTATCTGCATTGCCCCCTACTCATCCTGAACTCCACACACTCACCCAAAAGCACTCTCTGCAGTTAAAACATGGCTGATTAACTCCAGTCTTGTCCTCAACAAAACAAGACTAAGTTCATGTGATTTTCCCAAAGTCTCCAGCATCTCCAGAGCAATTGGGGGGAGTGGCATAATGGTTAAGGTATTCACCTTGTAGACACAACGTGCATGGTCTGATTCTGACCTCAGGTTATTGGTTAGGCTTAAAATGGCCCTTCAGGGCAGTTAGCCTAGTATTCACCTATGAACTAATGAACCTAAGTCAAAGTCCAGCACTGAAAACACCTTTTCCGTTCAATCATCTATCAGAATTGCCATTTAATTACTCATCCTTATAAAATTACTTGGGGTCATTATTGATGGTCAGCAAAACTTTGGTTTAAACATCTGCCAAGTGGTAAAAAAAATGGGACTAATAAAAATATTTTCTATCTGATGATGGACAGAGACCCACAGCTGCTATTTACTTACTACCTAGGCTTACCTATGCATCTGCAGGCTTTTCTAATCTGTAATCCAGTATCCTCTCAAAATTACAATAGTCTTAAAACAAAATATCTAAGTTTGGTACCAACCTTCCAAACAGACCACTGCACTGCCATCAGAAACCTTAAATTTCTTACCCCTCTAAAATTTACTAGGCTAAAAATAGCACATAAAATCCTCCATCATCCCCATAAATGCCACTCAATGTCCCCTCTCCTAAAGTGGTGCTCTCCACCCTCACTGTAAGGGATAAACACCTAACACGTATCAACCCCTCCTACAACTCCCACAGGAACCCTCACTCTAAGATCCAGTGATAAACATCTCACACATATCAACCTTTCTCACAATGGCCAGAGGTACCCTCACTCTAAGATCCGGTTATAAACATCTCATACATATCAACCCTTCTGACAACTCTCACATGAACCCTCACTCTAAGATCCACTGGTATAAATATCTCACTCACATAACAACCCTTCTCACATCTCCCAGAGGAACCCTCACTCTAAGATCCAGTGATATAAACATCTCGCACATATCAAACTTTCTCACAATTGCCAGAGGAACCCTCACTCTACAATCCAGTCATAAACATCTCACACATATCAACCCCTCTCACAACTCCCACAGGAACCCTCACTCAAAGATCCAATTATATAAACATCTCACACATATCAACCTTTCTCACAATTGCCAGAGGAACCCTCACTCTACAATTCAGTCTTAAACATGTCACACATATCAAACCCTCTCACAACTTCCACAGGAACCCTCCCTGTAAGATCTAGTGATAAACATCTCTCACATCTCAACCCCTCTCACAATTGCCAGAGGAACCCTCACTCTACAATCCAGTTATAAACATCTCACACATATCAACCCCTCTCACAACTCCCATAGGAACCCTCACTCTAAGATCCAGTGAAATAAACATTTCACACACATATCAACCCCTTTCACAACTCCCACAGGAACCCTCACTCTAAGATCTAGTGATAAACATCTCTCACATCTCAACCGCTCTCACAATTGCCAGAGGAACACTCACTCTAAGATCTAGTGATATAAACATCTCACACATATTAACCCTTCTCACAACTTCCTGACGAACTATCACACTAAGAGCCAGCGATATAAATATCTCACGTATATCAACCCTTCTTACAACTCCCAGAGGAACCCTCAGTCTAAGATCCAGTGATAGAGGAACTTACATTCTAAGATCTAGTGATAAACATCTTGCACATATCAACTCTATCACAACTTCCACAGATAGCAATTTTTTTTTTGTGGCTACATTTTACACAATATTTGAAAGATGGCTATTTCAGGAAAACTGTGTACCTTTCCCCACAGCTTAGAAAAAAATTAGGGAGCTGTTAAATTTTATGGTTAAGTGACATATAAATTATGCAAATAACTTCATTTGGATTACCTATCATTATCTACAACACCCTAAAGTCATATACCTGGACACCTAGGAATTGTTCAGCTTTTATGGACCAGAGTCAGTTCATATTCACTGTTTTAGGTCACACATTTACTATATTAGAATTAATACTCACTGTGTGGGCAGCCGCAGTGATGCAGTGGTTAGCATTGCCACCTCACAGCAAGAGGTTCTCCGGTTCGATTCTCGGCTGAGGTCCCTTCTGTGCGGAGTCTGCATGTCCTCCCTGTGGTCGTGTGGGTTTCCTCCGGGTGCTCCGGTTTCCTCCCACATCCCAAAGACATGCTGCAAGTGGACTGGACACTCTAAATTGGCCCTAGGTGTGAGTGCATATGTGTGTGTGTGCCTTCTGTGGAAGGTTGGGCACCAGGCTGGCAACTTGACACCGTAAAACTCCACTGCCAATCATGAGTGGACAGGTGATCCGCTGTGGCGACCCCTAACCAGGAAAAGCTGAAAGAAGAAGAATTGATAGTCACTGTGCACACTTGATCTTCAGAAAAAAAGTAGAATAACACATAGGTCTAAACAATAAGTTAGCCACAGTTGCTAAATGAGATAAAAACAATTATTTACAGAAAGTAATACCATGATTTGTAAATGCTGTTGAGCTGAAATGCCAAGGAAGCACTTAGTCATATGTTAATTCACATCTCCATAGGTACTGCTGCAATTATTTTTGTCAGTGCATTTGTAAATTATTATTTGCCTTGAGTAATGACTACAATGTTACTTGTTTCACCGATTTTGTGAGTTATAAATAATTAGACACAAGAAACGGTCTTCTGTAAATAAATACATAAATAAATAAAGTGCAAGCCTGTGTTATTATGTATCTTTTTTGATTCATTTTCTTTGTTATGATCTATTTTTTGATTGCATACATTGTGCTATTTTATTATGATCTATTTTTTATTGCATACATTGTGCTATTTATAACGGCACTGTGTAGAAACATAAGGAACGTCTAAGTGAGGTTTGGCATCTCTGCACTTGGAGCTTGAAGCGATTGTTACAGATAACTGCTTATGCTGATATGAGTAAGAAACGTCTTTGGCACTATCCCCAATGTAGTATCTGGGTAAAGTTTGAGGAATGGTGCAGGCATTTGTGTCAGGCTTAGATTTGTCACATGCAGGTTTAGCAAAGTCAGGCAGAACATTATATTATGGCCAAAAGGTAGAGGGTAGTGTACCCTAACTCTTTTCAAAAGTAAAAGTAGAAAGTACTATGCTCTTCTCCCAGAGGGATAACCACCAAGGTTCTATATTTAACATGTCTCCTGAAGCAGTACGGAGAAAAACTTTCTATTTTCTGTAAAGTGCTTCAAAGAAAGTTATACATGGGTGTACCATCAACATTACACTTGGCTGTGTATACCACTGATCTGATCCCTGGCTATAACAGCTGGATAAATATGCCATCAGGCTGGTATTCAGCTGTGCACACACTGACCTAGCCGGATGTTTGGTTCTGTGTACTACCAACCTGAAACTTGTTTCTTTGTAATACTAATCTGATAAAGTAAGGGTGGCAGGTTGGCATAAAGGTAAGGGTGGGAGGTTCGCATAATAGCTAAAGAGTTTACCTTACAGACACAAGGTGCATGGTTTTATTCTCATGTGAGGTAATTGGTTAGGCTTAAAATGGCCCACAACGGCAGTTAGCCTAGTATTACTCTATGAATCTATGAACCTGAGGCTTGGCTATATGCACAACCAACCTGATGCCTGGTTGCCTGTAATGCCAACTTGACCATTAGCCATGTCAGCCTGATACCCAGCTCTTGGTAATGCCAACCTGACACTTAGTTGTGTGTACTCCCAACTCGACACCTGAGTCTTTGTAACAATGAGATGCTTGGCTCTGTGCACTGCTAACCTGGAATGTGTCTCTTTATAATGAGAAGCTGATACTCAGTTATTTTTACACTGAACAGAGATAAGGAAAAGAACTTCTTGTAAAATACGAGAAGGTGATTGTGATGCTTGCAGTCCCAACCCTACAGATATTTTTTCACATGCTAGTAGCAAATAGCTGGGCCAGTTCAAGAACGTTATGCAAGAGTATATATTTTACAGATAGACACATAAGGTAGAACTTATCACTGGCACCCAAATATGATTCTGGGAACAGTGGTCTATATTCGGGTACAACGTTGGCACATGTCCCCATCTTTCTATACACAGTAAAACATTTAGGACTTATTCAAGTAACCAGGCTACCATCCTCACAGTATACAAAAAATCAAACCCAGACAACATTATAGACATGTACAAGTCAATAAATGCTGCCAACATATCCTCAGCATTCTTACTATGAATGACCCCTCCATAAATGAAAAGCGCATGACCTAAGGAAGTATAGATTGGTTTGCTGCCGAAGAAACTAATAATCTACAAATGCTTTCATGTTATTATCAGCTTTGTAATAAGTTCAAATCTCATATTCTGTAACACAAAATTATTTTCTGAAATTAAACAGCTCCAGCAAAAAGAGGTTGTATTTAGAAAAAAGGATGTGTGGCTAAACAGTGAAGTCAAATTCATCTGAACTAGTTCCACTGGAAAAAAAGTCATCATCATACATAGCTGACTGCCACAACAAAGCACAACACTTAACAACAATAACAACACTTTTTTTTAGGAGGTTGGGGGGGAAGCTCTCCATGCTGCCCGCACCCAGCATTATTAAACATACTAATTCTGAGATTCCATGCATTGGGGACAAGGAGAAATGTCCTTAACCTCCGCTGTTCCACAATCCCAGTATGTTAATTAGCCCAGTTTAACTAAATATGAGACTCAATAATGCTAGTTTTGCAAATTTTACACAGTCAAACCATGTCTTAACCAACAGCAGATAACCTGGAAAAAACAGTATGAGGTTAAAACATAATGGAAACTAGCACAAAACAGTCAAATATGGCACCCATGAAAACAGCCTTTAAAAGACAAAGCAATCTTACTTCACTGAACTCCAAGATTAAAACAATATCAAAAGTTTTTGGTCAGCTACCACCCAACTTTTTCAACCAAGAAGGAAAAAAATCTAACCATCTATTTTAAAACTAAGAAGGAAAAATCTAACCATCTCCCCTCCTGAATAAATATTTCTATAATATCCTGGCTATTCTTTATGTATGGATAGACAGGCTTCCTCTTAACATCTCCTGTCCCTCTCCATTATTTTAGACTCACCATTCACATAGAAAATGTTTTTGCTTCCCTGGAATATTTATAAACAAAATGTTTCATTACTCTGTAATGTTGTGCATAATGTTCATATGAGTTTGTATTGTAGTATATCTCTTGTAATAATTTTGCAATGTGTAGAATACTTTAGTGATGTAATGTGGAGCTTTTCTTTCCAGGTCTCTGCTGAAAATGGGTATCATCTGGGTCCAGTCAGACTTTCCCAGTAAACAAATGATAATAAATAAAAAAATAAATATCACTTGCAAATTCCATAAAGAGTCTGAAGCACAACTGACTCACACAAACACCCAAATGCAGCCCATAAATACATGGCTAATCAACAAAAGTTCTACTCATTAATTTATGTCCAGTACTTATCAATCACATCAAAAAGCATTTGTATAAATTCAAAGACACATCCCTCACATGTGACAATCTTCTCTCTGAATACTTTTGCTTGTCAGCTGATGGCATTGCTTACTCCAGATCCAGACTTATAAACTGATTCACCTAAGACCCCTCCATTGTGGTTGAGTTGCATTTGACAGCTATAGTGACCCTATGAATGTCCACTGCCATCATAGGTTCATAGGTAAGTACTAGGCTAGCTGCTGTTGTAGACCGTTTTAAGCCTATTCAATTATCCTTAATGAGAAGCAAACACTGTAACTCTTGTCTGTGAGGTAAACAACTTCAGCATTATGCCAATGCCCAACTCATCAATTTACTTGACAAATAAGAAATGGAAGTAGATTGCCATGTCTTTATTCTGTATGACACACAACTATGGTGAATTTAGAGTCGCCGATTCAGTTACTACATCTTTGAGATATGCTGTAGGAGGAAACCCACACAAACAGAGGGGGGATGTGTATATTCCACACAGAAGGCACACCAGACACAAATAGGGTTAGAGAACACCTTGCTGTGAGGCAGTAATGCTAGTCACTACACCACTATGTCACCCCCCCAAAAAAATGCAGGCCACTCAGATCCCCTTCCCCTACTAAAACTAAAGATCTGCAAGATTCTCTTACAAAACAATGGCTGTACACGTGCCCAAACGTTGCAACTTCATGGCTTCTACTACTTGTCAAATCTCTCACCTCCATCTGGGACAATTCAAAACTTACTTGAAGTCATACATACAGACACAATGGACTTGTCCATATTGAGGAAATGTAACCCAATAAAATCAAAAATACCAAATCCTCACCCCTATGCTTATTGGGCAACGTTGTTAAGTCGCCAGCTGAAATCTGCTCTCTTCATCACCGCAAACAATTGTCTTTCTCCTTTCCTCTAGTATCTCCTCACTTGTCTCTGTTTAAGCTCTTTACCTTTCCCCTCCCCCAGTTTAAAAATATGTACTCCGATCATAATACATATAATAATAATATATATAATAATATGTTAACAGGAACTTATATTCCCTAAGCCTCTGCCTTACTTATCTTAAAACTCAACCACATCTATGTAAACAATTCCTTATCTCTCTGAACCGCTTTTCACTCATACTATTGTATCTTAAAACATTTCACTCCCTATAAATGCCACTCATTTTCTTCATTGCTATCCCACAACTTCTCCTCTGCTAAAACTGTTGATAGTAACGTGTCATTTAATGTTCTTATTGTCATTTAGGGTAGGGTTAACAATGACAGCCACCAGTACTGTTAGCCAACTGGGTGCTGACGGAAATTGGGCTACTGTTGGCCAAAGGAGGAAAGGAGGTAGAAGGCATGGCCGAAGGCAGGAAGAGATGAGAAAGGCTAGGACTGTGGTAGTGAGGGTCGGAACTTTGAATGTTGGCAGTATGACTGGTATATGGAGAGAGCTAGCCGATATGATGGACAGAAGGAAGGTTGGTATATTGTGTGTGCAGGAGACCAGATGGAAGGGGATTAAGGCGAGGTGTATCAAAGGTGGGTTCAAATTGTTTTATAATGGTGTGGATGGGAGAAGAAAGGACGTATGGGTTATCCTGAATGAACAGTATGCTAAGAGTGTTTTGGAGGTGAAAAGAGTGTCGGATAGAGTGATGTTTATGAATCTGGAAATTCATGGTGTAATGATGAATGTTGTTAGTGCATATGCTCCACAAGTTGGGTGTGCAATGGACGAGAAAGAAAAATTTTGGAGTGAGTTGGATGAAGTTGTAATGACTGTACCCAAGGGTGAGAGACTGGTGATTGGAGCAGATTTCAATGGGCATGTTGGTGAAGGGAACAGAGGGGACGAGGAAGTGATGGGTAGGTATAGTGTTAAACAAAGGAATACAGAAGGTCAGATGGTAGTGGATTTTGCGAAAGGGATGGACATGGCTGTGCTGAATGCGTATTTTAACAAGAGGGAGGAGCATAGGGTGACATACAAGACTGGAGGAAGATGCACACAGGTGGATTATATCTTATGTAGGAGGGCCAGTTTGAAGGAGATTGAAGACTGTAAAGTGGTGACCGGGGAAAGTGTAGTTAGGCAGCATAGGATGGTGGTTTGTAAGATGATGTTGATGATCAAGAAGAGGAGGAGGAGTGTGAGGGCAGCACCAAGGATCAAATGGTGGAAATTGAAAAAGGGTAATTGTGAGGTGGAGCTCAGGGAAGAGTTAAGACAGGCACTGGGTGGCAGTGAAGAGTTACCAAATAGCTGGGTAACTACAGCAGAGCTAGTAAGGGAGATGGCTAGAAAGGTGATTGGTATGACATCTGGACAGAGGAAGGACGACAAGGAGACATGATGGTGGAATGAGGAAGTACAGGAGGGTATACAGAGAAAGAGGTTGGCAAAGAAGAAGTGGGATTGTCAGAGAGATGAATAAAGTAGACAGGAGTATAAGGAAATGAGGTGCATGGCAAAGGGAGAGGTGGCGAAGGCTAAGGATAAGGCATATGAAGAGTTGTATGAAAGGTTGGACACTAAGGAGGGAGAAAAGGACCTGTACCGATTGGCTAGACAGAGGGACTGAGCTAGGAAAGATGTGGGGTAGGTAAAGGTAATAAAGGATAATGAGGGAAATGTACTCACAAGCGAGGAGAGTGTGTTGAGGAGATGGAAAGAGTACTTTGAGGGGTTGATGAATGAAGAGAATGAGAGGGAGAGAAGGTTGGATGATGTGGGGATAGTGAATCATGAAGTGCAATGGATTAGCAAGGAGGAAGTAAGGATAGCTATGAAGAGAATGAAGAATGGAAAGGCTGTTGGTCCAGATGACATACCTGTGGAGGCATGGAGGTGTTTAGGTGAAATGGCAGTGGAGTTTTTAACCAGATTGTTTAATGAAATTTTGGAAAGTGAGAGGATGCTTGAGGAATGGAGAAAAAAGTGTTCTAGTACCGATTTTTAAAAATAAGGGTGACGTGCAGAGCTGTAGTAACTACAGAGGGATTAAACTGATCAGTCACAGCATGAAGTTACGGGAAAGAGTAGTGGAAGCTAGGTTAAGAAGGGATGTGATGATTAGTGATCAGCAGTATGGTTTCATGCCAGGAAAGAGCACTAGAGATGCGATGTTTGCTCTGAGAGTGTTGACGGAGAAGTACAGAGAAGGTCAGAAGGAGTTGCATTGTGTTTTTGGAGACATAGAGAAAGGATAAGACAGGGTGTCTAGAGAGGAGTTGTGGTATTGTATGAGGAAGTTGCGAGTGTCAGAGAAGTATGTAAGAGTGGTACAGGGTATGTACGAGGGTAGTGTGACAGCGATGAGGTCTGCAGTGGGAGTGACGGATATGTTTAAGGTGGAGGTGGGATTACATCAAGGATCAGCTCTGAGCCCTTTCTTATTTGCAATGGTGATGGACAGGTTGACAGACGAGATCAGACAGGAGTCCCCGTGGACTATGATATTTGCAGATGACATTGTGATCTGTAGTGAGAGTAGGGAGCAGGTGAAGGAGACCCTGGAGAGATGGATATATGCTCTATAGAGAAGAGGAATGAAGGTCAGCAGGACTAAGACAGAATATATGTGTGTGAATGAGAAGGAGGATAGAGGAATGGTGAGGATGCAAGGAGTAGAGGTGGCGAAGGTGCATGAGTTTAACTACTTGAGATCAATAGTTCACAATAATGGTGAGTGTGGAAGAGAGGCGAAGAAGAGAGTACAGGCAGGATGGAGTGGGTGGAGAAGAGTGTCAGGAGTGATTTGTGACAGACGAGTACCAGTAAGAGTGAAAGGGAAAGTCTACAAGAGGGTAGTGAGACCAGCTATGTTATATGGGTTGGAGACAGTGGCATTGACAAAAAGGCAGGAATTGGAGCTGGATGTGGCAGAGTTAAAGATGTTAAGATTTGCACTGGGCGTGACAAGGGTGGACAGGATTAGGAATAAGTATATTAGAGGGTCAGCCCAAGTTGGAAGGTTTGGAGACAAAGCCAGAGAGGCAAGATTATGTTTGGACATGAGCTGAGGAGGGATGCAGAGTATATTGGGAAAAAGATGCTAAGGATGAAGCTACCAGGTGACAGGAAAAGAGGAAAGCCTAAGATAAGGTTTATGGATGTGGTGAGAGAGGACATGCAGGTGGTTGGTGTGATAGAGCATGATGCAGAGGACAGGAAGAAATGGAAACAGATGATCCGCTGTGGCGACCCCTAATGGGAACAGCCGAAAGATGATGATGATTGTCTTTTACGGTAACCTTTAACATTTCCAAAGACATGCATCTGGAGCATTTCTCCCCGGGCCTCCGCTGAAAACAGGCTCTGTGGAACCTAGTCGGACATTCCCGGTCAACAAATGTTAAATAAAAAATAAAATAAAAATAAAATTTGAAACTGATATAAACAGTATATACAGCAAATTTTGCATGTGAATCTTTTTTTTTCATTTCATCTCACTTGTTTACTCAAAAGTCACAAGAGTAAACCTATATAAGTGACAACAAGATAACAATTATCACACAATAAACACAATCACAATTAGATATATAGTCATGCTCATTTAAATACTTTTTTAAATACTGTATTTTATCAAAAAAGTGGAGCTTTTTTCATGGGCTTCACTTGAAAACAGATTATTGTGTCAGTCTTTTATAATCAACAGATGCAAAGAAATAAATTAAAATGCTTATTTTACATATCTATATCTATATATAGATATGTGTGTGTGTGTGTGTGTGTGTGTGCGTGTGTGTCTGCATTTTTGGGTATATATACATACAGATTGTGTGTGTGTGTGTGTGTGTGTGTGTGTGTGTGTGTGTGTGTGTGTGTGTGTGTGTGTGTGTGTGCACGTGTCTGCATTTTCGGTCTATATTATATCCTCGAACCCTTAAAAAAGCGAACGCTGATTGATCAAACTTATTTTCGCGAAACTGCAAAATATCGAAGCAGCAGAAACTCAAATTTTTTCCTAAGGAAAGAATTCGGTTGTCCGTTTCTGTTACTTCAGTATTTTCAGTGTTATGGTGGAAAGTTACCGGTCGGATTCAGGTAAGTGTGCGATTGTGTGGATGTGAGTGTTAGGGTGATATAGGTAAGTTAGGGTTAGGGCTCGGGTTAGGTGTGTGGGCGATTGAGTGGACATGAGGGTTAGGGCAGATTTAAATGAGTTAGGGTTAGGGAGCGAGTGAGGTGAGTGTGCGATAGTGACGGACCTTAAGGTTAGGGTTTGGGTTAAGGTAAGTGGGTAGTTAGTGGTGCATGCATAGTTGAGTGTCGGGTTAGGTATCAGATTTTAGGTGTATGTGTGTGGATTTCTGTTTGTTTGGTGTGCTTGTGTTTTGTGTATGTGTTTTGGATCAACGATTTTTTTCCCTGGGAAAAAAATCGCTGATCTGACAGTTCGAGATTGTAAGCTTTCGCTTAAATTAGGTCGATCAATCAGCGTTCGCTTTTTTAAGCGTTCGATGATATAATATAGACCCTGCATTTTTGGGTGTATATACATATATAGGTGTCATTCACTCCATCAAACTGGCTATTAGTCGATGGAGTTAAAGACTGTAAAGTTTGACTGATCGTTCTGTTCATCAAAATGATGAAAGTGTGCATGAGCAGAGCATTGAATGTTTGCAGGTGAAATAAGTGTGGGTTTTCAGGAGTAATAGCAAAAGCTTTAAATAAATATTCTGAATATTCTGAAGGTTTTGGTGTTAGAAGTCAGCAGTGTTTTTGTGAGTGTAAAAGGTTTAGGGGGGTATAATGTGAGGGCATAGTTTTAGTGTAGTACATGTAGTACATGTATGCATGTGTGTGTGTGTGTGTGTGTGTGTGTGTGTGTGTGTGTCTGTGTGTATGCAAGCTGTCTAGATTATTATCACTGTTATGGGGTTTTTAAAGGTAAAGTGCAGGATTAGGGTTAGGGGCAGCTTAGGGTTAGTGTTAGGGTTAGCAGGTATTGGTAAGGAGGAACAGGGGGCAAAGCCTGATTCTTAATTTCTGACCTTTCTCCCCTTTTTTCTCACAAATATTTGAAGAAGCTCTTCTTCCCCCCTTAGTTCCATTAGCTGCATCCTTTCCTATCCTAGCTTTAGTTTTCCAGGTTTCCTAATCACCTGCTGCTTTCTTCCTAGTTTCCTCTTTAGTTTTCCTTGCTCTGGATTTCTACCTTCATACATGCATATTTTGAACTATGCTTGTTTTAAGTTTTTTCTTTTTTCCAAATGTTTCATATTATGCTTTCCAAGTCTGCTTACCCATTGAGCTGTTCTTTGGTCCATCAATTCATCCACTCACTTTACCCTATAAGCTAATTAAACTTTTATTTAATTTCTTCCCCTTCCTTGGTCATCATTGTAGGTCAAACTGTAACACGGTCATTGTCCACTAGCTAAGGTTTCTCTTAATTCCTTCCATCCCATCTGTCATGCGTGGCACAATGTCCACATAGTTACCCTTCCTAGTGTTTTCCAGTACCTCATCTTCAAAACCATCCAGGCTTTTCACTTCAGTTAACTCATTTTCCAAGCATACTCTAGATGCCAGCATATTCCAGTTTGCTTCTAGAAGATTGAATTCTTCCATTACTTTACCTTTTTTAACATCGCTGCTCATTTAATTACTCCTTAACTTCCCCAGTATCCCTTCTGGAAGTGTTTGGCAGGCTGATCATAGTATCTATCCAACTTAATTACAAATCTCCTTACTTTCATCTTCCTCCTCTTCAGCTGCCCCATTAATTACAAATCTCCTTACTTTCATCTTCCTCCTCTTCAGCTGCCCCATTCATTACAAATCTCCTTGCTTTCATCTTCCTCCTCTTCAGCTGCCTCATTAATTACAAATCTCCTTACTTTCATCTTCCTCCTCTTCAGCTGCCCCATTAATTACAAATCTCCTTACTTTCATCTTCCTCCTCTTCAGCTGCCCCATTAATTACAAATCTCCTTACTTTCATCTTCCTCCTCTTCAGCTGCCCCATTAATTACAAATCTCCTTGCTTTCATCTTCCTCCTCTTCAGCTGCCCCATTAATTACAAATCTCCTTACTTTCATCTTCCTCCTCTTCAGCTGCCCCATTAATTACAAATCTCCTTACTTTCATCTTCCTCCTCTTCAGCTGCCCTATTAATTACAAATCTCCTTACTTTCATCTTCCTCCTCTTCAGCTGCCCCATTAATTACAAATCTCCTTACTTTCATCTTCCTCCTCTTCAGCTGCCCCATTAATTACAAATCTCCTTACTTTCATCTTTTCTCTTCAGCTGCCCCATTAATTACAAATCTCATTACTTTCATCTTCCTCCTCTTCAGCTGCCCTATTAATTACAAATCTCCTTACTTGCATCTTCCTCCTCTTCAGCTGCCCCATTAATTACAAATCTCCTTACTTTCATCTTCCTGCTCTTCAGCTGCCCCATTAATTACAAATCTCCTTACTTTCATCTTCCTCCTCTTCAGCTGCCCCATTAATTACAAATATCCTTACTTTCATCTTCCTCCTCTTCAGCTGCCCCATTAATTGCAAATCTCCTTACTTTCATCTTCCTCCTCTTCAGCTGCCCCATTAATTACAAATCTCCTTACTTTCATCTTCCTCCTCTTCAGCTGCCCCATTAATTATGAATCTCCTTGCTTTCATCTTCCTCCTCTTCGGATGCCCCATTAATTGCAAATCTCCTTACTTTCATCTTCCTCCTCTTCAGCTGCCCTATTAATTACAAATCTCCTTACTTTCATCTTCCTCCTCTTCAGCTGCCCCATTAATTACAAATCTCCTTACTTTCATCTTCCTCCTCTTCAGCTGCTCCATTAATTGCAAATCTCCTTACTTTCATCTTCCTCCTCTTCAGCTGCCCCATTAATTACAAATCTCCTTACTTTCGTCTTCCTGCTCTTCAGCTGCCCCATTAATTACGAATCTCCTTACTTTCATCTTCCTCCTCTTCAACTGCCCCATTAATTACAAATCTCCTTACTTTCATCTTCCTCCTCTTCGGATGCCCCATTAATTACAAATCTCCTTACTTTCATCTTCCTCCTCTTCAACTGCCCCATTAATTACAAATCTCCTTACTTTCATCTTCCTCCTCTTCGGATGCCCCATTAATTACAAATCTCCTTACTTTCATCTTTCCTCTTCAGCTGCCCCATTAATTACAAATCTCCTTACTTTCATCTTCCTCCTCTTCAGCTGCCCCATTAATTACAAATCTCCTTACTTTCATCTTCCTCCTCTTCAGCTGCCCCATTAATTACAAATCTCCTTACTTTCATCTTCCTCCTCTTCAGCTGCCCCATTAATTACGAATCTCCTTACTTTCATCTTCCCCCTCTTCAGCTGCCCCATTAATTACAAATCTCCTTACTTTCATCTTCCTCCTCTTCAGCTGCCCCATTAATTACAAATCTCCTTACTTTCATCTTCCTCCTCTTCAGCTGCCCCATTAATTACAAATCTCCTTACTTTCATCTTCCTCCTCTTCAGCTGCCCCATTAATTACAAATCTCCTTACTTTCATCTTCCTCCTCTTCAGCTGCCCCATTAATTACAAATCTCCTTACTTTCATCTTCCTCCTCTTCAGCTGCCCCATTAATTACAAATCTCCTTACTTTCATCTTCCTCCTCTTCAGCTGCCCTATTAATTACAAATCTCCTTACTTTCATCTTCCTCCTCTTCAGCTGCCCCATTAATTACAAATCTCTTTACTTTCATCTTCCTCCTCTTCAGCTGCCCCATTAATTACAAATCTCCTTGCTTTCATCTTCCTCCTCTTCAACTGCCCCATTAATTACACATCTCCTTACTTTCATCTTCCTCCTCTTCAGCTGCCCCATTAATTACAAATCTCCTTACTTTCATCTTCCTCCTCTTCAGCTGCCCCATTAATTACAAATCTCCTTACTTTCATCTTCCTCCTCTTCAGATGCCCCATTAATTACAAATCTCCTTGCTTTCATCTTCCTCCTCTTCAGCTGCCCCATTAATTACAAATCTCCTTGCTTTCATCTTCCTCCTCTTCAGCTGCCCCATTAATTACAAATCTCCTTACTTTCATCTTCCTCCTCTTCAGCTGCCCCATTAATTACAAATCTCCTTACTTTCATCTTCCTCCTCTTCAGCTGCCTTATTAATTATAAATCTCCTTACTTTCATCTTCCTCCTCTTCAGCTGCCCCATTAATTACAAATCTCCTTACTTTCATCTTCCTCCTCTTCAGCTGCCCCATTAATTATGAATCTCCTTGCTTTCATCTTCCTCCTCTTCGGATGGCCCATTAATTACAAATCTCCTTACTTTCATCTTCCTCCTCTTCAGCTGCCCCATTAATTGCAAATCTCCTTACTTTCATCTTCCTCCTCTTCAGCTGCCCCATTAATTACGAATCTCCTTGCTTTCATCTTCCTCCTCTTCAGATGCCCCATTAATTACAAATTTCCTTACTTTCATCTTCCTCCTCTTCAGCTGCCCGATTAATTGCAAATCTCCTTACTTTCATCTTCCTCCTCTTCGGATGCCCCATTAATTACAAATCTCCTTACTTTCATCTTTCTCTTCTTCGGATGCCCCATTAATTACAAATCTCATTACTTTCATCTTCCTCCTCTTCAGCTGCCCCAATTAATTGCAAATCTCCTTACTTTCATCTTCCTCCTCTTCAGCTGCCCCATTAATTGCAAATCTCCTTACTTTCATCTTCCTCCTCTTCGGATGCCCCATTAATTACAAATCTCCTTACTTTCATCTTCCTCCTCTTCGGATGCCCCATTAATTACAAATCTCCTTACTTTCATCTTCCTCCTCTTCATCTGCCCCATTAATTACAAATTTCCTTACTTTCGTCTTCCTCCTCTTCAGCTGCCCCATTAATTACAAATCTCCTTACTTTCATCTTCCTCCTCTTCAGCTGCCCCATTAATTACAAATCTCCTTGCTTTCATCTTCCTCCTCTTCAGATGCCCCATTAATTACAAATCTCCTTACTTTCATCTTCCTCCTCTTCAACTGCCCCATTAATTACAAATCTCCTTACTTTCATCTTCCTCCTCTTCAGCTGCCCCTTAATTACAAATCTCCTTACTTTCATCTTCCTCCTCTTCAGCTGCCCCATTAATTACAAATCTCCTTGCTTTCGTCTTCCTCCTCTTCAGCTGCCCCATGAATTACAAATCTCCTTACTTTCATCTTCCTCCTCTTCAGCTACCCCATTAATTACGAATCTCCTTGCTTTCATTTTCCTCCTCTTCGGATGCCCCATTAATTACAAATCTCCTTACTTTCATCTTCCTCCTCTTCAGCTGCCCCATTAATTACAAATCTCCTTGCTTTCATCTTCCTCCTCTTCAGCTGCCCCATTAATTACAAATCTCCTTACTTTCATCTTCCTCCTCTTCAGCTGCCCCATTAATTACAAATCTCCTTGCTTTCATCTTCCTGTTCTTCAGCTGCCCCATTAATTACAAATCTCCTTACTTTCATCTTCCTCCTCTTCAGCTGCCCCATTAATTACAAATCTCCTTACTTTCATCTTCCTCCTCTTCAACTGCCCCATTAATTACAAATCTCATTACTTTCTTCTTCCTCCTCTTCAGCTGCCCCATTAATTACAAATCTCCTTACTTTCATCTTCCTCCTCTTCAGCTGCCCCATTAATTACAAATCTCCTTACTTTCATCTTCCTCCTCTTCAGCTGCCCCATTAATTATGAATCTCCTTGCTTTCATCTTCCTCCTCTTCGGATGCCCCATTAATTACAAATCTCCTTACTTTCATCTTCCTCCTCTTCAGCAATTATAGAAAACAAACAATGATTTCAATGAAGCAAGCTAGATGGTTTTGCACAGTCCTCTTCTTTGCCCTTTGCTTCATGAAGTTGACAGAGCATGGTGCACCTTGGGTTTGTAGAGCATTCCATTATTCATACCACCCTATACATTACACTATTTTCTCTAACCTCTAAAGAACCTTAGGTGAGCGGAAACCAAGTATTTTACTGAAGGAAATAATACTCTTTCCATTTCTTCTTACTGATTATCTCCGTAATCCATTTCAGCTTCTTGTGGGAGGCAAAGCCTATTCTGTCACTCACTGGTTACAAGACAGAGAAACATGCACTGGGCATGACTCACACATACACTTACTCACACACATGGTATTCGCACCTATGGGCAATTTAGAGGAGAAGCAAAATGCATTTTTCTTGTTTCTTTACGAAGCACCTTGAAAATGACAGATAAACTATTCCTTCATATGACTTCCTAACTTTTAAATCTGGAAATATGTATGCTAGTAAGTCTTATCCAGTTGTGGAGGGAACTTATTTGACCCTACCTAAAATGCACCATCATTAAAGATCTGTGGTAAAGAACAATTTAAACTTTGACCCAGAATTGATCTATCAAAGTCACAAAGGTATACTCTGTACTCTACCTAATTCTGAAGGGCATGTCTAGTCACTGCAGACAGATTATTCTAGCACTTTATACCACACTCATCTGACCCATTACTGTATAAATGCTACTCTCAGCACCCTTCAAACAGGGCTCCTATAAGAACTTGAAAAAGTACAATTCCTTTCTAGAAAAATCCTAGGGATGGAGAACTTGAACTACTCAGAAAGGCTTCAGGAGTTGTTGTTATTATATTCTGTTCCCTGCAGGCGAGGTTAGTAAGGATGACCTCTACCCAGTCTATAAATGAGATAATGTGTGCTCCTGCTCATTTTGAATGTCTATGCTTGGATTGCACCACTGGGGGGAACTAACACCAGAGAACATAATAGTAATAATAAATATCAATATTATTTATATGTGTGTGCATGTATAAATATATATATATATATATATATATATATATATACACACACACACACACACACACACACACACACACACACACACACACACACACACACACAGAAAGTGTGGAAAATATAATCACGATTAAATCAAACTTAGCTTTTCTTATGGACTAGAAGGTCCTAAGCTTGAAAAGTGAACCTGTTGTCAGTCGGTCCCTGTATCTCCTGCTTTATTTAGTCTTACGTAGTGTCATCATATGTAAGTAAATCTCAAAGTAAATATTACTTCATGCTTTCTTATAGGGGAGAACAAATGCAGCATGTCTGGCATTAGAATACTTTAAGAAAGAATAAAACTCAGAAAAAATATACATGGGACATTTCAGATTTTAAAGATGCTAACACTACTTCAACAGTTGTAGCTTAAAGTAGTTGTCTTAGAGACAGTTGACATACTGTTCAAGTAACCTAAGGAATCTCATTGCAAATGTATTTTTTTATTACTGCTAAACCACAGCCATTGTTTAAAAAACTCGAGCTATATAGTAAATGGGTTAGACTTCACAAATGAAGAAATAAACCCACATGTCTGGTTTCAGGAAGCACCAACAGGAAATCTTGTTTACAGATCAGATCTATAAAGGCCATGGAGTTGCAGAATAATAACATTTTGAAATAAAATTATAATAAATAGGTAAATGTAGTATGTAGAGAGACAATCACAGTGTAAAAGAAACACATAGAGACAACGTAAACCTAGTATAAATGAAAGTTATGGATAATTACCATGGGAATAGCACTGTTAAAAGAGCTCTGTCTCCAGTAACAGGTAGGCCATATTCTGTAGATATAAGAACTGCTCAGTGGACCCAAACAATGTTTCCAAGCCTATCAGTTTCTCCCCTGTCTCATTATGCACTTCAAAAGCAACTCCCTCACATTCTGACTGGATTCAACAGTTCTAAAACCTACTATTGTGCTCTAAGAGAATAGACAAAGCATTTGGAGCAACAGAGGGGTCTACGGAGAAGATTCTGTTCTAATGAATCTACAATTAACCACCTATAACTTCCATACTTTATAAATAAGAAGTCTGTCTTCACTAAATTAGAAGGATTGATTCCCCAAGGTAGCCGCACAAAGAAAGCATATGCTTAATAACCGTAGCTGCAAACAATACCTGGACCTAGAAATTATGTCCAGTTTGTAGTGTTTTGCAAAGGTAGTGCTGGATTAATGAGTCGCCAAAACACAAATATCGGTTTTGATATCATTATAGAGGTAACTTGCCAAGCTAGAGACAGCTGTGATGGAATAAACTTTAGGCAGTTAGTGAAGCTATCCCTCATGCTTTCCTTGAATAAAGGAGCTACAGATGGGCAGCCAGCAGGAATCACACTACCAGTTCATCTTCCAACTCAAATGACAATTAGCAAAACAAATAGCCAGTTGTCTTACCAGCTTAAATCTGTACAAGTAGTATGTAGACTGTCTATGGATGCCCGGCACAATGATGGACTGATTCAAGCTTGCTTCTACAGCTAGGCTAGGAATAAATGACACGTTGGTCCTATGGAAGGTGCTTTTTGGTTGATGTAACAGTTACCTAAATCAAAGTTTCTATGAAAGTTTATATCAGAACTGCTGACATAAAGGTAGGAAGCATGAAATTGCCCAAAATAAAGTAAATGTCCCATGGAGGAACAGTGTCCCTTAAAGGAGGCCTTAATAGAAAGATACTTCTATGAATGGCCTTGCGTGGCTTAAGGGAACCTAGTGATAAAGAGCCTGAACCAGTACTGAAGTTTTAGATATGGCTGTAACACAAACCCATTTCATTGTTTAATCGAATCCTGTGTCAAATATCTCTAACAAGAACAGAAGGACCTGAAGAACAGGAGCTGAAAGGGGGGTCCAGTCCTTTGATATCCAAACAATCAATCTTTTTCACTTATCTTTATAGGTTTTCTGAGTAGATGATTTTTGTGAGGAAGTGGTCACCAAGATAACCCTTTCAGAGAAGTCTTGGGATCTTGCTATTACCGGGACTGATGCATCCAATCTATCAGCTTCAGAGCATGCGGGTTTTCTTAAAGGACTGGACAGCAGCATTCTTCTGGAAAGGAGGCTGATTGGGCAGCAAAAAAACAATAGCCAGGAAATTGAAGCAAGGCCTGTTTTGATCAGAAGAGGTCTATCATGATCATCTATTCCTTGTTAAGTGTAACCTTCTGAATGAAAGTTTATCGTCGGAGAAAATGGATGAAAAGCATAAAGGAGACCACTTAGTCAAGGAAGAGGGATGGGTGAGAGAAAAAGTCAGGCATAATGTGTTAACTGAAGATAAAAATAGGCTGCAGAGTGATTGCCCTCTTTCCAGAAGATCATTCTTGCTCCTGTAGGAGTAAAATGCCATTTGTGAGGTGTGATTTAGATCACAAGATAAACAGACAAAGATAAAGGTGAATATCTAAAGTGATAACAATAAGTAAATCATGAAGAAGATTCTCAAATCAGAACTGGGAAGATAAGAGACTTCATTTTTTTATTTGTCTACTTTTTCCCTGAGAACTAAGGTAATTCTGCCGAGAGTAGATGAGACCATTCATGAAGACATGGATGTAGAGAGCAATGTTAGGTCCCCTTAAAGATCTTCCAGTCCCCAGCCAGCAGTCTCGGTTTTAACGTGTACCCCATTTTATATTCAGAATTAAGTGCACAAGTACACTGAAGGATTAGGAAGCATAAAGATGGATAGGTTCGTAGGTTCATAGGTGTTTACTAGGCTAACAACCACAGGGGCCTTTTTAAGCCTAGCCATGGATCCCAAATCTCTGACAAGTTCTGATACCCTTGATAAGTATAAGCATGGGCCTGGGACATGAATCATTTACAGGTTACCTGTGTCCATTAGAGACATAGGTGACAAACCAGGGATGAATTTCCGGTTCCTCATCCAATTGTCCAAGTTGCACTTGAATTGCGTTACAGAGGAACTCTGCTTCACACGGATAGGGAGCCTTTTCCATAAACAGGGTAGTCTCTGGGGTACATAAATATCTCTCCAGCAGGTCCTATTTATATCACAGGCAAAGTTTAAGTCTTTAGAATGGGTAATTCTGATACTGTTTCTTTTGTGAATATGCAGGAGGTCCATCAGAGTGGGGTCTGACAATGCCCTGTATGCCAGGCATAGATCTCCCCTCAAAAGCCTGTAGGAGACAGAATACAGGGATAGGGCCTTGAGGAGGTCTGCATAGGACATATTATGTACACCCTGTATTCTTTTAGTGAGGCACCTCTGTGGACATTCCAGTTGTTGGATATGCCTGGTTAGGTACATACCAAAGGAGGCATTGTACTCAATGACAGGTCTGATGAATGCCGAATAAAGTGGAACAAAGACTTCCTTGGACTTAGATGCCATACCTTTGTTTATAAATTGTGCATCATAGAATGATTTCCTCACCACTGTAGACACATGATGATCAAAGGCTAGATTACTATCTATGTGTGCCCCTAAGTCCCTGACTACTGGGTCAGATCTAAGGGGTGTGTTGTCAATATGATAACTACCAAGGATGGAGGACTTCCCAAAGGATACTATTATGCATTTCTTGGCATTTAGTTTTAGTCCATGACTCTGACACCAGTTGTTTGTCTAAATCAGCCCCTCCTGGAGAACATTTGTGTCAGTGTGAGATTCAATGACAGCACCTAATTTGCAATCATCTGCAAAGTTTGTCAGCCAGAGACCACTGACATTGGCCTTGACTTCTGAGAAGTAAATGCCAAAAAGGAGTGGTGGAAGGACTGATCCCTGAGGGACTCCACTTGTGACTGGCCTGTTTGTAGAGGTGGACTCCCCATTTCTAACTTCCTGGGTCCCGTCTGTGAGCCAGTTGTCTATCCACTGCATGACATATGGGTTTGTACCTAACCTCTTCAGTTTGTCAACAATGCCTGAGTGAGGTATTGTGCCAAATGCCTTGGCCAGGTCAAGACAGGCAGTGTGAATGATTTTGCCCTCATCCATTGCTTTGATGACCTTCTCGAAGAAGTCCATTAGGTTGAGTAGGCATGATCTGCCCTTGATGAAACCAAACAGGGTTGAGTCCAGTGTCTGGAGGTTTATTATATCTCTATTGATCATCTTCATGATAATTCTTTCCATGGCTTTACATATAAGACTAGTGAGACTTATGGGTCTGTAGTTTCCAGGGTCTGTAGGTGGCTCACCTTTGTGCAGAAAGATGACTGTTGCCTTTCTCCATTCATGGGGCACAAAGCCTGTTTTGAGACTACATTTAGACAGTAATTCCAGAGATCCTGATAGGTCATGTTTTATGATATTTAGATGGCATCCCGGGATATTGTCTGGTCCCATTGATGCAGTATTCTTGGTCTTAGGAGAGCATTAAGGACCTGTTCCCTAGTGATAGTATGTGGTTGTTATATCTGATGATATTTCCTAAGGGGAAGGTTGAGGGGGGAAGAGAGAGGAGTAAAGTTGGAGCTGAATTTATCGGCCAGGAGGTTTGCTTTATCTTCTGGCTCAGTATAGGTGACTCCATTTATAATGAACTCTGCACATGACTGTGTATTGCCTTTGATGTTGTGGACATAGCTAAAGAATGCTTTGTCATTATGATGTATTCTGGCTGAATGGAGTAAAATTATGCATTTTCCACAGGCCAAAAGTCCCCCCCCACCCATCTCCATTATTGTGCTCAAAATGCTGCTGGGGTAACAAGAGTTAACACTCCTCTCCCTGTTGCTGCCTGATGAAGCCTTAGGAAGGATGCACGTAGTACTGCCATGTTAGTCAGACCCTCAAATGAGCTCGGATATGTGGCTGAAAGGTGGCTAGTCATCCTGGAAGCAAAAGTTCTACCCCCCCTCCCCCTTACCACAGCTTGTAGGAAGAGGAATATTGTTAATAAAGTCTCATTCTGGGTAATAATAGAATCTAGGATGCACGGTGTGTATGGCTTGAAGCTTAGGATCTTGTCAGATGGTTACAGGGATCCTAGAACAAACAACAAACATCCTTTAAATACAGGCATGTGTGTGTGTGTGTGTGTGTGTGTGTGTGTGTGTGTGTGTGTGTGTGTGTGTGTGTGTGTGTGTGTGTGTGTGTGTGTGTGTGTGTGTGTGTGTGTGTGTGTGTGTGTGTGTGTGTGTGTGTGTGTGTGTGTGTGTGTGTGTGTGTGTGTGTGTGTGTGTGTGTGTGTGTGTGTGTATGTGTAATAACAAAAGGGCTACATACCGGCCACCAGACCATACTTCGTCCAGCCAAGAAGAATCCACCAACAGTTCCACGACTTGTTCTTACCATTGCCTAGGAGACAAAGAAATAAAAAAAAAAAAATGTAATAGGCATGTAGTGAAGTCTAGCAAGCACTTTCAAAGCTTTTTGCTTTTGTTATTGCCTTGCACAATGTCACACAGCAATGCTGCCTTGTTATCAGCTGTATCAACCAGCTGCAGGATTATGTTTTCCCAGTTCTGCACATCGTACTAAACTATACACGTAATATTCACTAAAATATTCTAATTTTTGTAGATGTACTTTGTGTTGTCATAACTTGACAGATGGCATTACTTTCAGAACAGAAGTAAAAGGAACATTGAGTACTGATTTTGTAAGTGAACTAAAACAGTACAAAGTGTGGTATGTGAGGTAAGAACACTTCTGAGACTCCAGTGGGTGTTTTATACCATGTTTGTTGTGTATACTTGTTACCATATATAGTAAACAAATCTCTTGTTATCAGTGCAGATTTTCAATTTCAGATTCCTACACAAGCTAGTAAGTCACAATTCCCTTCCCATATCTGCCATATTTTACAATCATTATCCAAGAATTCAATATCAACAAATAAAATGGAAGGACAGAAGGTGAGAGATGTGATACTTGTAGCAGATGGAAGGTGGAGGGAAGCTGGGTGTATGCATGTTCCTGGTATGAGGGAAGCTGGGTGTATGCATGTTCCTGGTATGAGGGAAGCTGGGTGTATGCATGTTTCTGGTATGAGGGAAGCTGGGTGTATGCATGCTCCTGGTATGAGGGAAGCTGGGTGTATGCATGTTCCTGGTATGAGGGAAGCTGGGTGTATGCATGTTCCCAGTATGAGGGAAGCTGGGTGTATGCATGTTCCCAGTATGAGGGAAGCTGGGTGTATGCATGTTCCCAGTATGAGGGAAGCTGGGTGTATGCATGCTCCTGGTATGAGGGAAGCTGGGTGTATGTATGTTCCCAGTATGAGGGAAGCTGGGTGTATGCATGTTCCCAGTATGAGGGAAGCTAGGTGTATGCATGTTCCCAGTATGAGGGAAGCTGGGTGTATGCATGCTCCTGGTATGAGGGAAGCTGGGTGTATGTATGTTCCCAGTATGAGGGAAGCTGGGTGTATGCATGTTCCTGGTATGAGGGAAGCTGGGTGTATGCATGCTCCTGGTATGAGGGAAGCTGGGTGTATGTATGTTCCCAGTATGAGGGAAGCTGGGTGTATGCATGTTCCCAGTATGAGGGAAGCTAGGTGTATGCATGTTCCCAGTATGAGGGAAGCTGGGTGTATGCATGTTTCTGGTATGAGGGAAGCTGGGTGTATGCATGTTCCTGGTATGAGGGAAGCTGGGTGTATGCATGTTCCCAGTATGAGGGAAGCTGGGTGTATGCATGTTCCCAGTATGAGGGAAGCTAGGTGTATGCATGTTCCCAGTATGAGGGAAGCTGGGTGTATGCATGTTCATGAGTATGAGGTGGGTGTATGCATGTTTCTGGTATGAGGAAGGAAGCTGTATGCATTTTGGTCAGTATGAGGAAGCTAGGTGTATGCATTATGCATGTTTCTGGTGTGAGGGAAGCTGGGTGTATGCATGTTCCTGGTATGAGGGAAGCTGGGTGTATGCATGTTCCCAGTATGAGGGAAGATGGGTGTATGCATGTTCCCAGTATGAGGAAAACTCAGTGTATTCCCCTTCCTGGTGAGATTGATGGAAGCAATGTGTATAGAGAAAAACAAGAGATTAACAGGTATGCAGCAATGTGTACAGATTTTAATGTGGTTTAACAGTCTGGCAGTGATATATGCAGATTGCTAGGAAACGTAGCATTTTTTTTCCAGCTTTTAATGACCACATGTCCAAAGTTTCTAGAACTGCTAGTACTGACCCACTCATACAGCCACACTACATCGCTATGTAATGGAGAGAGCCATGTGTGGCACTGTGCAAGACTCTGCAAAAGTTCAGCAAGAGACTGCAAATCTCAGAAACACCCTGACAGCCATTCTTGCCTGTGAGAGTAGGTGTAAGATAACCTGCTATTTTTAGGGGCTAGAAGAGGATTTATATCAGAATATGTTAGGGTCATCTTATATGTCCAAATGTATCCCTATGACATCTGTATTATATGCCACAAATCCAGCCATCCATTGACCCACAACCTCTTTTTCCCATTATTTGTATCCATGAGGTTGGGGCTGAAGAAAAACGGTAGAAGCCTAAAATAAGGACACCCCACTGATAGGGGTTTATCCTCTTGACCAAACACAACATTAATGATCGCATGTGGGCTTACGCAATGCAGGAATTGGACAGTGAGGTATATGGAGAGTCAGCATCTAATTTGTGCCCTTTGTCTGGAACTTGGAAAGGGTATCATCATGACCCAGGAGACCAGAATGAGATGCTATTAGCTGGTATCCTGTACTAAGCAAACACTTTACTATCAGGTTATCGCCAAAAATGGCAGGGTTCACATGCAGTGAAAAAAGTGCAACTTTTTCTCCTGACCCTCTGATCATATGATCAGATTAAACTGCAGGAAAAAGAGGTCAGGATTATGTTACCTCTCAGATAATAACATAATGTTTCAGTCCAGAGCCAGATAGCCTTAAAATGTTGAAATGTGAAAATGTATTTCATAATCATGACAGATTTAACCTGCCATCATCACATATTCTTCATTCTGCCATGATACTTCAGTTCTTTACAAATCCTGGTTCCAAATACAAACTACATCAGAATAGTTAAGTAAATGCTGCATTCAAGGCATCAGCAATGTACCCCAATAGGCATATTTCCATAAGCACCTCAGGGTACCTTTCTGCACCCCATCCATTGGTAACCAAAAGTGGTTGACATAGCATCATATGTTCTCCATGTAGTGATTTTAGGCACTTGAGGCTTAAAAACATGACAAGTTGTAACATTCCCTTATAAAAGCTTACTTTCTTCCCTTTCTGTACCCTCCCGTATTTCTCTGAGATGAAGCTCATAAACATGAAAAGTAACATTCCCTTATAAAAGCTTACTTTCTTCCCTTTCTGTGCCCTCCCATATTTCTCTGAGATGAAGCTCATAAACATGACAGGTTGTAACATTCTCTTATAAAAGCTTACTTTCTTCCCTTTCTGTACCCTCCCGTATTTCTCTGAGATGAAGCTCATAAACATGACAAGTAACATTCCCTTATAAAAGCTTACTTTCTTCCCTTTCTGTACCCTCCCATATTTCTCTGAGATGAAGCTCATAAACATGACAAGTAACATTCCCTTATAAAAGCTTACTTTTTTCCCTTTCTGTACCCTCCCATCATACCTCTCAAATTCCTCATTCATACGGAACATTACTCATTTGGGGTCTTAAAAGTTCATGTTCAAGTTCCACATTGAAGGACTCTGTCACACATTCAGTGTTAGGAATTTTTATAAGTGAAACCCATTGTAAATAGAAATGAATCATATTAATTCATCAAAAGATCTTCTCTGTAGGTAAAACCAGCATATTTTAACCATCCTATGACCTTCCTAGTTGAAGTTGTTAGTAAGCCATTGGTATGTGTTCCACATTTTGCCCATTTGTTCCACATTATGAGGGATAATGTTCCTCATTTTGGACATGGAAGGTTGAGAGCTATGCCTCCCATATTTCTCTGAGATGAAGCTCATAAACATGACAAGTAACATTCCCTTATAAAAGCTTACTTTCTTCCCTTTCTGTACCCTCCCATATTTCTCTGAGATGAAGCTCATAAACATGACAAGTAACATTCCCTTATAAAAGCTTACTTTCTTCCCTTTCTGTACCCTCCCATATTTCTCTGAGATGAAGCTCATAAACATGACAAGTAACATTCCCTTATAAAAGCTTACTTTCTTCCCTTTCTGTACCCTCCCATATTTCTCTGAGATGGAGCTCATAAACATGACAAGTTGTAACATTATCTTATAAAAGCTTACTTTCTTCCCTTTCTGTACCCTCCCATATTTCTCTGAGATGGAGCTCATAAACATGACAAGTTGTAACATTCTCTTATAAAAGCTTACTTTCTTCCCTTTTTGTACCCTCCCGTATATCTCTGAGATGAAGCTCATAAACATGACAAGTAACATTCCCTTATAAAAGCTTACTTTCTTCCCTTTCTGTACCCTCCCATATTTCTCTGAGATGAAGCTCATAAACATGACAAGTAACATTCCCTTATAAAAGCTTACTTTCTTCCCTTTCTGTACCCTCCCGTATTTCGCTGAGATGAAGCTCATAAACATGACAAGTTGTAACATTCTCTTATAAAAGCTTACTTCCTTCCCTTTCTGTACCCTCCCGTATTTCTCTGAGATGAAGCTCATTCTAGTACTGTGTCTGGAATACACAGATAGTTAATTATCCAAAGGCTATCCAAAAATCAAAATGTATCTGTTATATGGGTTAAAGTTACAACTCCCTATATTTAATACACTTTTCCCCCTCTTGAAAAGGTGAGTCATGGATTATTGCTTTATTACTGTCACAGCATTGTCTTCATTCCCTGAAATTTGACTTAAAATGTTTATGCTAAAAATCTGTTGGGGAAAAAATTTAAAACTAATGAAATTGTGAGTATTGACCAAAGACTAGAAATGCAGACTTTTGAATGTATACTTTTTAATATTTTTATTTCCAGACTCACAACTCTACATTTACAATAGTTCATTAACAGCAGAGATGTTTTTCTGAAATAGTTCTTAAAATATGCTTTGTGCTACTAAAATCAATCTTGCAATCAATGTGAAAAATTTCCTTTTAGGCAGGAGATTAACTTTTTATATTTATTATTTGCCCAACATGATCCAAGAAGCCAAAATGAAATGCCACTGGTTACTAACCTCTACAGTATAAACTATTTACTAGCAGGTGATTACCAAAAAACAAGGGGTTCACATTCAATGCAAAAATTAACCCCGTCTCTTGTTCCACTGAAAGAAGAGTCATTTTGTAGGGGAGACCTGGAAAGAAAGTCTCCCAAATAAGCATTCATTCATGCATTTATTCTTACAATCTCTGTAAAAAAAATCCAGAGGCACAGGGGGAGTCACAGACTATCTTAGCATTCAGTGGGCATAAGGCAGAGAAGCTAAACTTGATGCAACATGAGTCTATAGGAGAATGCACACGCACACACACACACACACACACACACACACACACACACACACACACACACACACACACACACTGATAATCCATCTCACTGCATGTATTTGTGATGTGGAAAAATCTGGACCACCTTGCATAAACACACAAGACACAGCACTGACATGCATATTCCCCACATAAGGCAGCCTAGACAAGAACCAAGTCGAGAACCAATTGATTGGAGGCATGAGTACTCACTATTACTTCTCAGTGCCTCCCAACAAACATGTAAACAGAAATGTAAAATAAATTACTTACCAAATTAATGTGTAACGTTTGCTTTCTTTTGAAAAGAATACCTTAGGTTTGTTTGCGATTGCTATAAACTGAGAATGGATATATTGTGTATTTCATACTGATGAAGGTGTTGTAGACACTGAAACTAGTCTATTTCATCCTTGTTGGTTTCATTGCCACTGGAACATTGAAGGTGTTTGGCTCACATACTTTGGAGTCTGTGTGATTAATTAAGATGTGCTGAATTTGTGATGCTTTTGACACATCTGACCTGTTCCAGTATTTCATGTAGGTTGACATTCTACAAGGTCATCTACTTGGTAAGTGCAGATGTAGAGGGGTACAGAGCTCACTATATGCAGTTTCAATGCAACTAAGTACCTCTCACCTGCCCAGAGTTTTGCAGAATATTCATCTTTTTATGTCATACTTTGGGTCTGTTTCTCATAAAATTTCTGGTTTTCCAGCAAATCACTAACGATTGAAGTCCCCAAATAATGACATACTTTTGAGTTTCAGACTTTATATCCTTCAGAAAACACGTGATAATGTAAAATCTATTAATCTACCAACTTTCTACATTTATAAGAGTACTATTTAAAATCTGTTCCTATTTTTTTGCCTTTGACCCCCCCCCCATTATTTTAGGTTTTCCCCCAATGTCTTATGTTAAGAGAATGAGAGGTATGGCCATAGCAGGCCAAGTATAAATGCATGACTACTGTGTGTTACAGGGGATGCTGCAACCCTCAAGCAATGGAAAAGATGGCATAAAATACTGTTTATGCAGAGGCACATAACATGGTGAAACACATTTTTGGTAAAATGAAGGGATAATTCCACTGTGTAGCTGTGTCTGGTGAGATGCTGTAGTGCTCACACAACACCTGCACCAAGCTATTTGTAGTGGTTGACATGTTACAAAACATGGTTGCAGTGAAGCAAGTTCAGCAGGAGGGAAACATCCTATCATGGCCCACCATTCTTGTTGGAGCAGTAAAAGAAGAACAGGCCAACCAATCACAGGAGGAACAGTCAGCAGTCATGACCCCATACAAGGCAGAGACAGATGCAATAAATCATGGCACTGACAGAGAAGTGGTCTGTGGTTCACATGTATGGGCCATGTCACAGACAACACAGAATGAAATGATGCATGCATTATGTAACCCACACCATGCAATACAATATATGGACTGACCACACTATGCATCAGGATTTACCTTACTCAGATGGCCTAGGGTATGAGCACGGTACATCATCATTTGCACAGGAGGGGGAACACAGTGACAGCAATGGTATCATATGGATCAGGATCCTGGCACGTCTGGTATAAGTTTGTGGGATGTCAGGATTCACAAAACCTCCAGTGGCAGGGTGGAGTTGTTGTGCCAGGAACATTGGTGATGTGTACTGCAGTAGCCTGCAATGCCAGAGCTTGATGTGGTCAGTGGCAGAGACAGAGTAAAACTAAGGGAGCACACTTGTGCAACTTATGTCTGTCAAGATGTTTGCTGTTGGGTCACCAGGCTTGTCCCTCAACAGGAAGATGAAGATCACCGTCCTGTAGATAACCTAAAGGGCTAACTGGTGATCTCTGAGTCAACTAGAAAGGAGAACAGTGTGTGCATAAATCTGAAATACATAATTTAATAACAGTGGTGAAAAATACAGGCTTAAAAATTGTGGATAAATTCTTGTTCTTCTGTTACATGGTTTGATTTTGTTGACACACTACAAACAGTCATAACACTTTTGATAAGTGGGAGCTATAGAGCTCATTTTAAGGACTTAGTATAGAATTATACATGCTCAAGGGGCACTGACATATTCTTGCTTTCTAAAAAGCATATAAGAATAACTAGTGATATTGGAGTTACCATATGGAGTACTATGCTCTAAATACAATACAGGGAGTACAATACTCTGAATAGTATACAGGGAGTACTGTGTACTAAATTCTTAATGGAATACAGGAAGTACTATGCTCTAAATAATATACAAGGAGTACAATGCTCTGAATAGTAGGGAATACTATGTTCTGACTATACAGGGAGTACTATGTACTAAATTCTGAATAGAATACAGGGCTTACTATGCTTTGAATAGTACATGGGGAGTATTATGCTCTGAATAGTATGCAGAGAGTACTATATTCTGAATAGTATGCAAGGAGTATGATGCTCTTTATAGTATACAGAGAAGCCTATGCTCTGAATAGTACACGGGGAGTACTATGCCCTGTATAGTATATGAGGAGCACTATGCCCTGAATAGTACACAGGGAGTACTATGCATTATGCTCTGAAAAGTATGCAGGGAATACTATGCCCTGGATAGTATACAGACAGTACTATGCACTATGCTCTGAAAAGTATGCAGGGAGTACTATGCCTTGTATAGCATACAGAGAGTACAATGCTCTAAGTAGTATACAGGGAGTATGATGCTCTGAATGGGATACAGGGAGTACTATACTCTGAATATTATACAATGAGTATAGTACTTTGAATAATACACAGGGAGCATGATGCTCTGAATAGTACACAGAGAGCACTAAGCACTGAATAGTAAACAGGGAGGACTATGCCATGAATAGTATACAGGGAGTACTGTGCTCTGAATAGTATACAGGGAGTACAATGCTCTGAATGGTATACAGGGAGTACTATATTCTGAATATTTTACAGGCAGTACAGTACTCTGAATAGCACACAGGGAGCATGATGCTGTGAATAGTATACAGGGAGTACTGTGCCCTGAATAGGATACAGGGAATACAAGACTTTAAATAGTATACAGGCAGTACTATGCTCTGAACAGTATATAGGGAACACAATGTTCTGAATACTAAACAAGGAGTATGAAGCTCTGAATGGTACACAGAGACTACTGTGCTTTGAATACAATAGAGAGTAGTATGCACAGAGAGTACTGTGCCCTGAATGGTGTACTGAGTACAATGCTCTGAATAGTAGAGAGGGTGTACTATGATCTGACTAGAATACAGAGAATACTTTGCTATAAATAGTACACAGGAAGTACTATGCTTTGAATAGTATACAGGGAGTTCTATGCTCTGAAAACGATACAGGCAGTATGCAATAAATAGTACATAGGGAGTACTATGCTCTGAATTGTAGTATACAGGGAGTACAGTGCTCTAAATAGTATAAAAAATTTACTATGAGCTATGTTCTGAAAAGTATACAGGAAGTACAATGTTCTCAATATTATACAGGGCATATGATGCTCTGAATAGTATACAGGGAATACTATGATCTGAAGAGTATACAGGGAGTATGATGCTCTAAATATTACACAGGATTTACTATGCTTTATGCTCTGAATAGTATAAGGGAGTACAATGTTCTGAATAGTACACATGGAGTACTATGTCTGAATAGTTTACAAGGAGTATGATGCTCTGAATAGTACACAGAAGTACTATGTCTGAATAGTATAAGGAAGTACAATGTTCTGAATAACAGACAGATACTACTATTGTTTGAATAGAATACAGAGAGTACGATGCTCTGAACAATATACCGGGAGTACAATGTTGTGAATAGTATACAAGCAGTACTATGCTCTGAATAGTACACATGGAGTATGATGCTCTGAACAGTATACAGTGGGTAAAATGCTTTGAATAGTACAGAGGGAGTATTATGATCTGAATAGTATACAGGGAGTACAATGCTATCAATAGTATACAGGGAGTACGATGCTCTGAATAGTATACAGGAAAGCTAGAATGTGAATAGTATACAGGGACTGCTATGCCTCTGGAATAGTATCAGTGGCCTATAACCAGTGATTAGAACTGTCTCTCATTTACATTTTTAGGATATTTAATATCTAATTCAGCCTTCTGCTAGGAACACACTGATCTGCAACTCCAGCAACACTTAGGAATGAAATAAACAGGTGCATTCCAGAGTGAAAAAAGGTAAGAAGTAATAAAAGTTGATGAAGCAGAAACAAAACGTGTTGTACAGAGGGAAATAATGAAGCTTAGAATATGCAATACAAGCTAGTGGCTACAGTTTGCATATTGTGTGAGAAAGTGTAAACATGCTATCAGAGCAATCTCTCAAGGGGGGTGTAGTGCGGGCCTTCGGAGAGATGTCATCATGCACTGCTGTCCCATAATATGCACAGTGGAATGATCTTCCTGTAAAGGGTGACACTATTCACATGTCAAACAGAATTGGAATACAAAGTAACACTAAATAACTAAAGAGTTATTTACATTATTGGGTAAATGCAATGTAATATTTATCCACATAGCCTGTGTGCATGTTGAAGTTAATGCAAACTAACATTAGGAGTTAATATGAAATAATTTAGTATGTAATCACAACAGAGAGCAAAGTAATAGGGCCACTTAGTTTTGACAGTGAAATTACAGCAGATACCTGTGAATAGCCTTCTAATGACCTCTGCTAGGCATAGAAAAGGGAGAGTCAGATGGGGGGGGGGGCGCACAGAGAAGGAGACATCTTGTCATCTTATGCTCAATTCAGCAAACAGCAGAATAACAAGGTGTGAAACAACTGTACTAGTGAAAACAGCTTTTTCACTCAGTCATCAGTGCAGAAGAGGCATGTCCTTCTTCAAAAGTGAAGTGATATTATAGATGATTATAAATAACATGAAGTTTATAGGGGGTATACAGCACTCGTGTGTGTGTGTGTGTGTGTGTGTGTGTGTGTGTGTGTGTGTGTGTGTGTGTGTGTGTGTGTGTGTGTGTGTGTGTGGCACCTTGCTCCCCACTACAATAGAAGAGTGTTGTCTGTCCTAAATTCCGGTCTTCTTCACAAAATTGAAGTTTTGTGGATACAGGTTACAGTGATTCAAGGAATCGGGCTAAGAATGATTTCCCCAGAGTGGGTGTACCAAGAAGACTGGGGAAGGGAATGGAGAGATGAAGCCAGGCGGTCATGTTATGGTACAGATAAGTGGCAACAATTTCTTTGTCACCTTGACTTTGCATTTGCATGTTTGCACATTGGTTTTTACTTATCTTTTATGTTTTTATCCTCTGTATGTACAAATTGTATTGCACTTTCCTTAATCATGGCTAATAAAAATTTAATTTGAGTCAGGCCACTCACCTGGATAAAATATTAATTCACGCATAATTATATGTCCAGATTTGGAAATCTTTATAAGGACATAGAAACAAAACAGCAAGCATAGACCATAATGCAAAACACGTATAAAGTCAGTTAGGCAATCCTTGCTAGGTTCATAGGTAATTAGTAGGCATGCAGAGTCGAGGAGACCACTAAGAAATGTTGCCCAATTTCTGGATTGCCCCAAAGCAATATCTGGTTAAGTCACATGTTCCTTTTCATTTATCATTAAATGTTTGTTATACAGGTATTATTTGGATATGCAGTGAAGAGACCACTTAGGCAAAACTGGGGTGTGTGTTTTGCTTTGTGGTATGTAGTAATAAATTGCTTGAAATGTACTATTTTTATCACCTGGATTTTGTTTCTGTGGTGTGATATATATACTTGT